>NC_091124.1:178567950-178770450 GCF_040183065.1 Periplaneta americana
CCTTCCTTTGGTAATGCAATTGTAAAGAATAATTTTCGTCTACGTATATTAAGCTGCTACACAGAAATTTTTTATCCAGAGCGTGTAGCACTTCTATAAATAGATATGATTACTGCATTCATCCTACAGTGGTCGATTGGCTTTTGTCTTCTGTAGTCTAATGGATTAGAACAAGGGTAAATTCTTACCTATTGTGTAGGTAGCTCTACAGGTGTGAAATGCATACTATTTTAATAAAATTTGTAGTACTTGTTAATTCACAGGACATAACATTGAAGTATAAAAGTGTGCCTGTATATTATTTTCCTCAAATACTTGTAAATTACTCGTATTTCCCTTGTTTCAATTTTGATGGAAGATGTCCATAAATGGTAAAAAAATGCAATTTTTTAAATTTTATTTCCATTTAATTCTGATGTTTAAAAAATTAATTACCAAAATTTTTTACAAAGTTCCATTAGAAAAGATTCTAAAATAATTACAATGTGATGGTGCCACGCCATTTTTTATAATCCCAAATTGACGCTTCGTTTTCCGAATGATAAAAAAAATTCAGCTCTTCAATTTTATTTGTATTTTATTCTCTGATGTTGAGAGATTAGATCGACACAATTGAATTTCAAAATTGCGCCAGTAAGTGTCCGAAATAATTATTAAATATTATGATGCTACGTCACTCTTCATTATTCTAAATTGAAGAGTCCACTGCAAGAATGATGGATGTCACTTTCTTGTCGAAAATGAACCAAGACTGTCAATGCATAGCTTAAGACATATTATAGAATGTGGATAGAGAGTTATATGGCATTAACACTGATAGTCATTGTCCAGTAATGATCGGAAAATCACAGCTAAGCTTTGAGCGCTAAGCATTCCAAACTTTCAATTGCTTCTCCTGCAAAATGTATTCCAAATGACATCCATCATTCTTGCAGTGGACTCTTAAATTTCAAGCTTCATTTTACAAATTTACATTTTTCTAAAGAATATGTTTGCTTACTAACGGAGGATACCGAACTGTTCGTCATTTACCCATACGAAGTCAGCTGTGTAGACCAATTTACAGACAATCGTTAGCCAAGGTTCGCAATAGGAAGCTGGTCTACGCTACACTAGCGATGACAAGAGATGTAGATTTCTTGGGATGTCACAGGGGAACAGGAGTTGCCTAAGAAAACACCTGTGTTATCTGGACCACGGACTTTCCAAACACAAGTTATTAATTGGGGGCACAAAGAGGATCGAACCCGGGTTCACAGGAGAATGAACCTGTAATTCAGAAAGTAACTAATGGATGTTACTGAAATTCTGCACATTTGCATAACTGTTTAAATGCTGTATTTCATTGTCGGACAATGAATTTTAAATTCCAAAAAAAGCTTATTGTTGGAAAGAAAAATAAACTTTAGGAAATTGTTTTAAAGATTCATAATCTAACCTGTCGTAGAAAAAATTTCTGACCGTCTATTGCTTGACTGTATCAAATAATCGGATACAAAATTTCATTTAGTATCTTCATGAACTTTTGTGAAAATAGTACGAATAAAATGAGTTACCAACATCCTTTAAGCCACTCTTGCACAAACGTGTCAAATTTTAATGAAAATTGTTACACATGCTTCACGTATTGTTGTATACATCTTACCCAAATTTCACAATAATCATAATCACTTATTGCATCCACTGATCATATACATGATATGGGACATGTCAATATTTACAAACTAATAATTACATAATATACATAAAAGTAATAACTATAATTAAATGCAATACAAATACAAATATACAAAACTTGGAAGTTGATTGAAGAAAACTACAGGTCGGTAGCCTTCGGATGTAAGTCGCGTTTGCAGTATGTCTTTAAGTTAGGAGTCAATTTCAACCATCGCGTCCTTCATGAGAAGACATCCTTCTCGAAGTCAGGATCTGGAAAAGAGGAAGTAAAATTTCTTGAAGTAAGGCGTTCTTTTTATATTGAGTTATGAAGAATTTTCAATAAATTTCTTTCATACTGTAAAAGCAGTTTTTGATTAAAATTTTATAAAGAGCTTTCTTAAATTTCTGATGTGCAGATATTTCTTTAAGATAATTTTGTAGGTCATTATGTACAAGAAGTCCAGCATGAATGAAACTGTTTTTATATAGAGTTGTGTTAAAACTTTCAATAAAAATATTATCTTTATTTCTTGTATTATACTGTTGTGTGTCTGAATTTGTAGGAAAGGTATGCAGATTATATTCGATAAAATTTAAGGTTTCATAAATATAAATACGGATTAATGACAAGGTATGTAATTTTTCGAAGAATGGTCTGCAGCTGGTAGTTTGAGACACTTGAACTATGGCTCTAATAGCTCTCTTCTGTAGTTTAAATATTTGGATTGCATTAGGTGAATTACCCCAAAAGATTATACCGTACGTTAGGATAGAGCAGGGATGTCGAACAGCATTCTCGAGCTGTGAACTGCAGAGCCTTCACTCCTTTACCGTGCAACGGTTGAACACAGGTAGCAGGCAGTCCGGCCGAATGATCGTAAACAAAAGCGAAACTGCGGCGGCTGATACTTTGATAACTTTTATACATCTTACCAATTGATTAGGAACTCAGTTTAGATTTGCACTTGGTGAACTATGATAAACAAAGAATGTAGTCTACATGAGGATGAATGATGATGATGATGATAATAATAATATAAGAGTTTTATCTACTTGGTCATTCCATGAATGTTTTTCGTTAGTGACGGAAATCATAATAATATTGTTAATATCATGTTTAAAATATCAACTTTGTGTGTATGTCTTGTAGCAGTGCAACTTCAAGTTCAGAAACGTAAACTGTTTTGATGTATGAAATTAATTACTTTTAGCGTGACTTGAAATTTGTTCATAGTTTTCGTTACAGATTCAAAAATATTTCCTCCTCGAATTCGATCCTTCAGTGAAATGACATCTCAAGACCTCCATGAACATTGAAATCTGAATCGACACCCCTTATGAATATACTGCGCCGTATCTTTGCGGTCGGTACTTTCATCAAGAGAAATAATGAGTAATAAGAGAAAGGTTTCATTCTTGCTATCAGTTGTTCCTCCAGGTTATCTCCCATTTATGATACGCGCTCTGCAACAATATTACGAGACAAACATATAGATTTAAAATCATTAACGTATTCCGGACATATCCCTTTTGCAAAAGCTATGAGACAGTCTTTCACAAATTGTCCGTCAGTAAATAGCTTTGAAGCCGTTGCAATAATTTCACAAATCTTGTAGCTAGCACGAACCAAGCTTATTCTACTAACACCCGATGATGATGGAAGGTTTCCTGAATTCAATCTTCATTTTAATTCTTCTACAGCCTTTTCAATAGAGAAACCGGATAACTTTTCTGGTCCATAAGCTTCAGCATGACGTATAGAATTAATATGCCTTTTAATATTATGATGGCTAATGTATCCAAGTTATTTTCTACATATTAAGCAATGTGCCTTTCCGTCCTTTAAGATAAATAAATATTTATCTATCCACTCACTATTGAATCGTCGTTCCATATCCATACCAGCCGCCAGAGTTGATAAACACACTGCTTACAGAACACTGCTACAGCGAGCTGACTGACTGTCGTTTCAGCTCAGCTACGGTAGGAAACAGTATTAACCGTTTCACAGTTTGAGAGCGCTGTTCGACATCCCTGGGATAGAGTGAAAGTATGCAAAGTACAATGTGCGAGCGGATTCAATACATGTTCTTATTAGTAATCGCAAGGCGAAGAAAATTTTACTTAATTTCTTCCCTAGTTCCTGAAGGTGTACGGATCATTTTAAATGCTATAGGAGTTACGAAATTGTTAGCAATGCATTCCAAATCTTCCGTTATTGACATCTCCCGTTAAACGTCTATTACTGTTGTATGCTGTATTATATTACTTCCTGGTTTATCATTGATAACCAGCTTATTCTAAACATTCATGTTGAATAGTTTCCATTTTCACTTTCAATACAACTCTCAGCACGCATGTGCGGCTGAACACACTTTTCTTGCTTTGATAGTCTTTGTATGTGTATTTGTATGTGTGTGTTTTTTTCCAATGGAATCAATACGCGTGGTCACTTTTATAGGATAGGCCTATGTAATTCCAGGTAAATAAAGCGCAATGTTATGTAACCTTGTTCTGAAGGTTTGAATCTTGCCTTCTGCCATCTATTGTTTCCGGAGTTATTTAGAATCTAGCTTCTTTAAATCACGCGTATCTCTTTGT
Source organism: Periplaneta americana (assembly GCF_040183065.1). Classification (NCBI taxonomy): domain Eukaryota; kingdom Metazoa; phylum Arthropoda; class Insecta; order Blattodea; family Blattidae; genus Periplaneta; species Periplaneta americana. Next base: position 178,572,211 of record NC_091124.1, read on the forward strand.
CTAGAATTCATGATTACGCGAATATAGTAATATGCGTTACAAGAGCGGTATGTTGAAGTTTTCATGTTCGAGGAAAAGTTTGAAAAAGCGAAACGTAGTTGAGCTTTTTTAATTTCCGAGAATTGAAAGAAAACATACCGCTCGTGTAGCGTACATTATTTTGTGCGAAGATCGTTTATTACATACCTGAAAGAGGAATTTCTAATTAGTTGCAATGAAATCTCCATCTTGGTTTCTGTTCAATGACGGCAAATTTGCAAAACAAAAATATCTATCTTCAACATTGTTGCTTTAAAATGTTTTCTGTGTTTACTATACTCCAGTAGGCTGTGATATACGTCTGTCTTTCCCCTCCCCCCCGTATATAAATGCGAACTTAAAGCAAACGGTAAGGTTATGTAATGATTTAGAGTTTACTTAATTTTTTCAAATATTTAAAAACAATAATTAACAGTGCAATTTAGGTGAAATTGCAGTGGTAAGTTTCCAATTTATAATTATTACTATATTGAACGTCTCTAAAAATATGTTAAAAGCCTAAAGCAGTAAAATCAATATGTCACTTAAGCGGTAAGAAGAGGGAAATTGTTGTGTGTGTTAGGTTGGGAATATTGAATGTGGAATTTTAGACTTTCCGCGGATTGGTTTTGTGCGGAAACCAAGCAAATACGCACGATCTCGCACAAAATTCATTACACCCATCTCGGCGTAATATTGATGATCACTGTCACTATTATTGCATAATGTAATCTGGTATTCTTGTAATCATTTAGTAGTTTCAAGCCAACTGCAATTTAAATAAAAAACGCGCTATACCTTAATCAGATCTACTAAAAAGAAAACTGTGTCGACGGTGCCTATGTTTGGTGTGAGTTTACCACAATGTAATTACTCTGATCAAGAAAATAAATGAACTCCTGTCAGCTGTCTCGAAATTCATACTTCGATGCTATTCTGTAAAGCTACGATAATGGTCAGAAAACAAGTGCCATTCGTCTGGTGTTGGTGTTCCGGGATGTTTTCGAAAATAAAGTTCATATGCGTTTTGCCTATTCTCTGGTCGCTGGTATTTTTATAATAATAATTTAATCTTTCTCAACTTGGTGAGGTTGCTAAAGACAAAGAATATTAAACAGTAACATTTAAGATGACATTTAAAATGTCTTACAAGGAATTTGCTTACAAGAAACTAAAATTTTAAGTAGATAATATTTCACATAGTTGAAAGTTATAAAAAAATACAGATAAAAAATAGAATAAGAAAATTCAAGTGTAATTTTAATTGGAATACAAGCGTCGCCGTAAAATCTGCAGAGATCTTTCAAAGATATAATAGAAATTTCCTTATTTGTTGTTGTTGGGACTCCAAATTTGACAGAATGACACGAATTGTTTTGTTATGGTCCCTCTAGCGCCCACCATTAATCTGATGACTTCTATATCCCTGAGTTTATATGATGTTTTGTAGTAAGGGATAGTGGGTTCATAAATTGTCCTTTTCTCTAGATTAACCTCCTCAGGTTGATTCTGACGCGTCTGAAATCTGATGGTAGGATCCGGAATATAACCTTTTGTCTCTCCAGGTTTAAATGTTATAATATCAATACGCCGATGACTTCCGGTATCCGCTATTCCATGGACTTCTTAATAGGTAGTGTAACCATTGTACTTAAGGAATGTTGCGATTACAGACCTGATTTTGTGATGTCTGCTGTTTCGCCAAATGGGCATGAACCCAAGACATGAGCCAAAGTTTCAACAGGAGCTACATTACCGGTCATCTTCAGCGCATCTCTCCATTCGGAGCTAGAAAGGCCTGTATGATGTCTGACCCAGTTGTTTGCGGAGTGAAGTCTTGATATAAGCTGACCCCTTTATCTTTCTGTGGCAGTTGACACCATTTATTGAATTCTTCAAAGCGCACAATTTTCCGGAGTTTCCTTGAGTCAATTAGACCTCCTTTGTTCTTAATGGTGTCTGGGAAGATCAAATTGTTATCCAGAGGTAACTTGCCGAGGTTAGTTTTCAGTTCACTCCATAAGGGCCGTATTCATAAACGAGACTTTGGATGAAGACTTCCCAAAGTCGACTTTCGTAGTAAAGTTTAACTTTGTTAAAGTCCTATTCATAGACAATACTTCTGCGACTTTGACTTTGATAAGTCGAGATTTGACGATCTTGTTCTAATGTTGGCAATCAAATTCACTGCCTTTTAAACGAATTAAATTAATAGATAGTTGGAATAGAGTAGGCATTGCCACAGTCAAAGCCATCTTTTGAATCTCAAATCAATGAAACAATTGAACATCGGTACATGTTAAGAGATTGTTAACCGTTATTGCAGCTTTACATAAGAATAATTATTCGAGAGCTTAATGTGAAACTAATGTAAGTACAAAAGTTGACATTTTTAGGTCTTTACACCAATCGATAATAATTTGTTCTTCTACCTGGCCACAAAAAATCATAACTCAGTCCGAACAGTCTTATATATAACACAATTCGTAACTATAAAACATGATGGTAGAGTTCATATGAAATAGTATTGCCTGTTAAGAAATTTGTTGTGAATAAAACATCGATTGTAATTACGTTAGGTTCACATTAAGCCCTCGAATTATTTCATTATAAAATAATTTTATTCTGAAGATATACATGATAACAAGATGCCACCAATGACAGACTATGAAAGAGACGTATTATCCTGCTGTCAGTTGGCAGAGTTATTCCCTGCATGTCTGCAGAAACTACTTAAAAATGATCTGAAATCAATATGCAGAAAACAGTATTATGACAACAGGATTATAAATTAACTGCATATCCAACTGTATAACCTATCTATTATAGAATTAAATAGTCAAAATCATTATTACCCTATCAATCCTTACCTATAGCGTAAAATCGTGATGAAATAAATTGTATTATTTATTGGTGGAACAGATGATCCTTTTTGATTATTCATTATTGAAAGTTGAAACATGACGAGGATATATTTTAATTTGTACCTTGATTTGAATTTATAATCAATAAAAGTACGCTAAGAAAAATGAGAAGCTTTAATAATCTCCTGGATATCCTCAATATTCTCGGCAAATTCAACAATTTTGCAAATATCAGCCATTTTCCTTATGTCCACGAACGAAAGTCAGTCAGTCTAGATTTTCGGCGACTTCGAAGTAAAGTCACCATTGAAGTTTACTTTCGTCGAAGTGTCGACTGTGAATAGGAATGGTGACTTTATACTTTCCAAACTCAACTTTGGTCCAAAGTCTCGTCTATGAATACGACCCTAAATCTCTTGTGTTGGCAATATACTAATTATCTGATCTCATCAAAAGTTGACAACTGTTAGTTTGTTGAAGGACTGCCTCCCATGTAGTTCGAAATAGACCAAGGCCTTTATATTGACTGTCAGTAATGCTGGAGACAATGCACATACCTTTTTCGTACCTAAAGTAGTTCCTTGGAAGTCCAGAGGTTAGCAAACCTTTTATGCTGTCTTCGATTACGAAATCCTTTTGCCTGTTCTCCTCTCTTCGGTAGCTCAATTTTTTTGTCCTGTCCTTTCCTCTTAGGTTGTTCAATTCTTTTCCCTGTCCTTTTCACTTCGGTTGCTCAGTCCTTTGCCCTATCCTATTCTCTTGGGTTGCTCAGTCCTTTGCCCTATCCTATTCTCTTCGGTTGCTCAGTCCTTTGCCCTATCCTATTCTCTTGGGTTGCTCAGTCCTTTGCCCTATCCTATTCTCTTCGGTTGCTCAGTCCTTTGCCCTATCCTATTCTCTTCGGTTGCTCAGTCCTTTGCCCTATCCTATTCTCTTCGATTGCTCAGTCCTTTGCCCTATCGTATTCTCTTCGGTTGCTCAGTTATTTGCCCTGTCCTTTTCTCTTCGGTTGCTCAGTTATTTGTCCTGTCCTTTTCTCTTCGGTTGCTCAGTTATTTGCCCTATCCTATTCTCTTCGGTTGCTCAGTCCTTTGCCCTATCCTATTCTCTTCGGTTGCTCAGTCCTTTGCCCTATCGTATTCTCTTCGGTTGCTCAGTTATTTGCCCTGTCCTTTTCTCTTCGGTTGCTCAGTTATTTGCCCTGCCCTTTTCTCTTCGGTTGCTCAGTTATTTGCCCTGTCCTTTTCTCTTCGGTTGCTCAGTTATTTGCCCTGTCCTTTTCTCTTCGGTTGCTCAGTTATTTGCCCTGTCCTTTTCTCTTCGGTTGCTCAGTTATTTGCCCTATCCTATTCTCTTCGGTTGCTCAGTCCTTTGCCCTATCGTATTCTCTTCGGTTGCTCAGTTATTTGCCCTGTCCTTTTCTCTTCGGTTGTTCAGTTATTTGCCCTATCCTATTCTCTTCGGTTGCTCAGTTATTTGCCCTGTCCTTTTCTCTTCGGTTGTTCAGTTATTTGCCCTATCCTATTCTCTTCGGTTGCTCAGTTATTTGCCCTATCCTATTCTCTTCGGTTGCTCAGTTATTTGCCCTATCCTATTCTCTTCGGTTGCTCAGTTATTTGCCCTATCCTATTCTCTTCGGTTGCTCAGTTATTTGCCCTATCCTATTCTCTTCGGTTGCTCAGTTATTTGCCCTATCCTATTCTCTTCGGTTGCTCAGTTATTTGCCCTATCGTATTCTCTTCGGTTGCTCAGTCCTTTGCCCTATCGTATTCTCTTCGGTTGCTCAGTTATTTGCCCTATCCTATTCTCTTCGGTTGCTCAGTTACTTGCCCTGTCCTTTTCTCTTCGGTTGTTCAGTTATTTGCCCTATCCTATTCTCTTCGGTTGCTCAGTTATTTGCCCTATCCTATTCTCTTCGGTTGCTCAGTTATTTGCCCTATCCTATTCTCTTCGGTTGCTCAGTTATTTGCCCTATCCTATTCTCTTCGGTTGCTCAGTTATTTGCCCTATCCTATTCTCTTCGGTTGCTCAGTTATTTGCCCTATCCTATTCTCTTCGGTTGCTCAGTCCTTTGCCCTATCCTATTCTCTTCGGTTGCTCAGTTATTTGCCCTGTCCTTTTCTCTTCGGTTGCTCAGTTATTTGCCCTATCCTATTCTCTTCGGTTGCTCAGTCATTTGCCCTATCCTATTCTCTTCGGTTGCTCAGTTATTTGCCCTGTCCTTTTCTCTTCGCTTTGTCCTGACGTTTCTCTTCGGTTGCGAATCCTCAGCCCTTCTCTTTAGTTAAAAATTTTTTGTTTGTCTTTTGTTCCTACGTATGAATTTTATCCTTTCCTCTTGTTGCTGTGTACAATTAGCCCTTCCTCAATGTACTAGTACCCCTTCACTTACGTAAAGATGCAACTATTTAACCTTTTTTTTAACACTACTGATAACTTTTATCGATGTTCACTATATTTATTTATTTATTTATTTTTTTTTTGCTAATAATTATAACATAACATATATTATATATTGAAGAAACTTTAGCTCACCCCTGGAAGAGTAGAACTCGTGCTCAGGGGCGGATTCCTGAATTGAAATTAATAATTATACAATATAATTTGTCTTATGTCTACTATGCAATTATAGTGTATAAATTTAAATTTACAATTTTTCAATTTTTATAAAATCCATACATAAATTTTTTAATTTGATACTAGAACTATTAGAATTGACAAGATTAGGATATTTAAATATAAATTTGTTATATATTCTTGGGCCTAAATTACTACTATGATTAAATACTGTACCAGTGTTGCATTTTGGTTCAAACAATCTTAAAGAATTCATATCTTTTGTTTCATAACTATGAGAATACAATTCAAAATTATTTCGGTTTTTATGTATGAATTTTATTAATACAATATAATAAATTTGTCTTACGTTAAGTACATTAAAGTCTAAAAACAAGTTTTGAGATGGAAAATCAATAGGTTTATGAAGACATATTTTAATTATTTTCTTCTGTAATAAATAAAGTGAATTAAAATTGGATTTAAATGAGCTACCCCATCCTATAATTGCATACATAATTACCGATTGAAATAAAGTTAAATATATTGTGCGTAATAAACTTATTGACAAGTAATTACTCAATAAAACAAAATAATATACTATTTTAAGTAATTTATTACAAAGGTAATTAATGTGTTGGTTCCATTTTAAATGATTTTAAAACAAGCATATTCTAAAAGTAGGCTTATAATACTGAGATGAATGAGTGTTTGTTTTTGTTAAGTGTTGAAGGGAAAAAGTGCAAGATCAAAGAGTGCTGGAAATTCGAGGACTGCCAGAAATTCTAAAACTGGTTCAAGTAATTCGAAGAAAGAAACTCAGTCTGCAAAAACTAAAACAAAACCTCCAACGAAGAAAGAATCTACTAAGCAATCGAAGAAGACGTCAGAAACCAAAGTTAAGGCTGTCAGAAAGAAGGAAATTTCAAATTCAGCACAGGAGTTCGATAAGAAAAGTGGGAAGACCTCGAAGTCTTTGAAGAAGTGAAGAATTAAACCAAAAATAAGAAATAAGGTGAGTTGTTTGAAGAGGTTTTTTAAATTTTTTGGATAAAAAATTACGATTTCATACTAACTTATAGTAATGTCGCGCGTTTGCTAATTAAAGTATTTCGCATTTACAATTGATAGGTAGAATTCTGCATTTACAACGTCAATCAATCAAACTCCTGTATCTTCTCATTCACAAAGTGCCTCAATCCGACCCTATTTGTAGCCAACTTCTTCACTTCGCTCCATGTTTTCCCCTCCCTAGCAATTTCCTCCAAAACTGTTCTCTTCCATGTATTTTTTGGCCTTCCTCTTGTTCTACTACCCTGGGGGTTCCAATCCAAAGCTATTTTTTCTACTGCTCCATCTTCTTTCCTGATTGTCTGCCCTATCCAATTACACTTTCGTCTTTTGATTTCTATTGAGATTTCTTTGATTTGTTATCTTCCATACTTCTGAGTTTGTGGTTATATCTGGCCATCTAATTTTTAAAATTCTTCGTAAACATCTATCAACAAATGTTTGCAGTTTATTTTGTATAATTTTACTTTTTTCCATCTCACAGCCATATAATAAGACTGATTTCACGTTACTGTTAAAGATTTTAATTTTTGTAGATCTAGATATAATATAAGATTTCCATATTGGGTACAACTGGACAAATGCACTATTTGCATTTTTTTATTCGGTCCTTTACATCCTCAAAGACTCCACCATCCTTGTCAATTATAGGTAAAGGTATCCCCGTAACATGCCATGAAGGCACTTGGGGGGCATGGAGGTAGAGCCCCATGCTTTCCATGACCTCGGCTCTAGAATGAGGTGGTGTGGTCGGCACCACGCTCTGACCGCCTTTTACTCAATTTTATAGGAGGCTGAGTGAACCTCGGGGCCGTTCTGAAAGTTTGGCAACGAGAAAAAATCCTGTCACCACCTGGGATCGAACCCCGGACCTTCCAGTCCGTAGCCAGCTGCTCTACCAACTGAGCTACCCGGCCGCCCCCTTGTCAATTATACTACCCAAATATTTAAATTCTTGAACAGTATCAGTGTTATTTATTATAACTTTATCTGTCTTTTTGCTATTTAATCTCATTTCTTTAGTTTTCTTTACGTTTATTTTCATATGAGCCCCTTTTATTACTTCTAATAAAGTATTAACTTTATTCTGCATATCACCAAAACTATGGGAGAGCAAACAGATATCAGCGAAATCCAGATCTTTTTAATCCCCAGCTTATACCTCTGCTTTTACAACATAAAACCAGTAAAATTCTTGGGATTAGTATTTACCTACTTCTAAGAAGAAATACTATACACTACATGCAAAATAACTCTTATGATGGAACATTTTTTTAAATTATTTGTTGCTCCTTTTTAACGTCAACCAACGAGATCCTTCAGCCACTGTGAACTCAGTTCTATCTTGAATGAGATATTTATTTCCCCTGTTTAATATATATTTTGGTTGGTGTAAAATGTCCACAAGGGAAGGACCTACAGCAAATATATATTTTTTCATATTTTCCTAACTTAGTTTCATATCAATGTATGAAGCCTTTTAAATACAAAATTTTGACTTTGGACATTTATGGTACAGTCACGGACATAAAAATGCAGTATCTGTACTAATAATAAATCTGTAGCAGAAATTTTTCTGGTAATTTTCGATTTTCCAAAAATAATTTTCCTAACATATATAATTAACCACCCTGAAACCGAAAATCGCTTTTATGAAATTTCTGTCTGTCTGTCTCTCTGTCTGTCTGTCTGCCTGCCTGTCACCTTTTCACGCGATAATGGCTGAACGGATTTCGATGAAAATTGGAATATAAATTATGTTCGTTGTAACTTAGATTTTAGGCTATATGGCATTCAAAATACATTTAAAAGGGAGGTTATAAGGGGACCTGAATTAAATAAATCGAAATATCTCGCTTATTATTGATTTGTGTGAAAAATGTTACATAACAGAAGTTTCTTTAAAAATAATTTGCGATAAGTTTTATTCCTTAAAAAATTTTGATAGGACTGATATTTAATGAGATAAATGAGTTTTAAAATTAAAATAACTGCCATCTAAGGCCATATAATGAAATAAAAAAAACAAATGACTTCGTCCATAAGGGGCCTTGGACAGCAACAATCGAAAGCTATGAAAGATAGCCTACAGAGAATGTTTCTGTGTTTGTATGAAGTAATATCGGAAGCTAAATTAACCGATTTGTATAATTAATTATTATTTCACCATTGGAAAGTGTAGTTTCTCTAGATGGACATAATGCTATAATGTTATTACAGTAACTTCTGATATATAATATAATATAATATAATATATAATATAATATAATATAATATAATATAATATAATATAATATAATATAATATAATATAATATAATATAATATAATATAATATATAATATAATATATAATATATAATATATAATATATAATATAATATATAATATATAATATAATATATAATATATAATATAATATATAATATAATATAATATATTATATAATGTATAATATAATATGATTTAAGTTACTTGAAGGGTTCAGAACCATAGTAGGCCAAACGCCATTTACTGAATACGTAGAAAACAAGGGTTAAAATTAAGTTATTACCATAATTCAATGGAAACCTATAACAAGTAAAATAAAATATACACATTAAATCTAAATGATGTCAATGTTCATTAAACTATGGTTGCATGTAATAAAAATTAGAAACATGTTAAAGGAATTGTCATTGCACCAAATGAGTAGTCTCTGGACCAAAATGATGGCATTTTAATTATTCAGATGCAATTTAAATTAAGTAACATATTAAACGATTTGTCCTTCTATCAAACACGAATGTTCCCTGGATCAGATGTCCTATTTTAATTATGTAATTGCTTTATATTTATTTCTAACGGGTGCAGCGGAGCGCACGGGTACGGCTAGTTATAAATAAAATTATTTATCTGTTCTCAAGAGTAGCAAATCTAGTCTTAAATGAAAGTTAAGACTGCTAAACAATTTTGTTTGATAATTTTTATAAATTTTAATTTCAATTTCAATTTTTTTATTTTTATTTTGCATTTTTATGAACAGAAAGAAAAATTGCAGGTCTATTTTTATTACTATATCGAGGCCAGTGGAGTCGCGGGCGAAATGTGAGCTATAGCGATGACGCTGTACAAACGCTCCGGGCTGCAGGACTCCACTGGCCTCGGCCGAGTAATAACTTATTCTTTAATTTGCAATTTGATAATTTCCTCTTACAAAACTATTAATGTATAATGTGAGAATATGCCCTGAACGTTTGATTAAATTATCTCTGTTATTGCCCGAGATATTACATATAAAATATTGAAAAATTTAAAACAAACTCCGGATATTGAAGGGGACTGGAACGCAGCGGCTATTTAAGAATGGCGTAAACACAATTATTATTTTCTTCCTAACAATCTTGCAGTTTCGCTGAGATTAAACCAATTTTAAGTATTTTTAGGCTAAATATAAAAAAAAAATGTGAATTTTGCCACATATTTGGTAATTCCTGTAGGTCCTTCCCTTTAAAAGGAACTCCTTTCTGGTGATAAAGTTCTTTTTGTCTTCTAACACAATTATCATATACAGGGTGTTAAAAATAACGTTTACAACGCTTCAGGGATGATAGAGGAGGTAAAAACAAACATCTTTTTTAAGTGACAAAACTTTAGCAGATGCGCCGTTTTGTCGCAAGAGTAGATGATTTGACTTCCGTCACAACACACACTGGTTAGTTCTGTGTGTACTGCTGTGCCTGCAACAAGTTAAAAGGGTCCCTAACACTCTGTATGGTGGTAATTATTTTATTTTTCTACGCAACGTCCTACCAGAAATTGTAGAAAATATCTCATTGAACATCAGAGAACGAATATGGTTTCAGCATGAAGGTACCCCTCCACACTTTGATCGTCGTGTCAGGAACCACCTAAATGCTACATTTTCCGATCGTTGGATTGGCAGTGGTGGACCAGTACCTTGGCCACCTCGATCACCGGACCTAACCTACAGATTTGTTTTTGTGGGGAGACATGAAACGTCTTGTGTATGAGACACCGATCGATACATCAGAAGACTTAGTTGCTCACTTTGTTGAAGCTGCACATGTTATTAGAGACAATGTTAGCCGTTTTTAGCGTTGCAGACACTCCATTGTACGAAGGTGCCAGTTGTGCAATGCCTGCAATGGACGGCAGTTTGAACACAACTCCTAAAACTATAATTGGTCTCGTTCCTTATGGATTACACTAACACTTACGTGCACAATAAACGGCGCATCTGTCAAAGTTTTGTTACTTACAAAAGATGTTTGTTTTTACCTCCATCGTCGCTGAAACGTTGTAAACGTTATTTTTAACACTCTGTATAAACTTTCGCTGTTAGTAAATTTAGCCATCAAGCACTTTATATTTTGAAGTCCATTCACAGAATAAGATTGATTATAGAATCACAGAGTTACAGTTCTTACACTACTGTAAATTCGTGTAGTTTTAGTTTTCAAAGCTTTGTGGCAATTAGCACAGAACAAGAGCATACCAGTTTTCTGCGAAAGACTAGGAAAATACATTTTAGGGAAATGTTCCAAGCGATGTCAATATCGTACAAATTTTTCCTCGATAAGAACACACGAAATCTTCTACGTTTATCTGTAACACTACCTGTCTTCTGGGACTTGTCTTGTTGAATAATTTGCAACGTTGACAACTATGAATCTTTAGACTTGAAAATGATGCCCCTCAGCAGAAGTACATTTATTTCCGGCGTAGGAAATGTCTTAACTTTTTATAAGTTTCTCAGGTGTAATTTTAGAAATTTTTTTAGTTTGATAATTTTGTTTAGGTCTTCTACGTTATGCAGGTTATTCTGATGGATTTTTTTTTTAGTACTCCACAAATAAAAAGCATAACAAGTCAGATCGGAGCTAATAGTTGGCCACAGCCCAGTACTGATAATTCTGTCCTCGACAGTCTCCGCAATACATTTACGTGACTCGTGAGCAGTGTGTGCAGCAGTAGAATCCTGCTAAAAGCATGACTACTGGCATTCAATGTCTGTTAATTGTTCGAAAAAAGCTTCTTCTGAAAATATGATAAATTCAGGATTCATCTTTACAGAATCGAAATCTAGTCTTGGAATCTCGCGCTTGCAGTTCATGAACAGAAATTTTATAAGGTTTTAATTTAAGCAATTCAGTGTCCAGTCGATCAGTCCTAGTGAAATGTAGGAGTACACGAGACCGGAATAAGCAGACCTGATTTTCGAATATGGATGAGCCAATGGGAACAGTAGACAAGCTCACAGATTGTATCGTACAAGTACCCACGTAGGAGACATCCGTCCCATACCTTTTTTCCAAGACTGTTCCAAAGGTTAAGGGAAGGAGGGCACGTGGTGCCAAATTACAATTTCATTTCCACACAACTATTTTTGCTTATAACTTTCCACTCGGTCATTTCCGGACCATGGTTCCTTATCTCAAATTGATACATGTGCCCTTCGCCGTCATCCCTGAAAGTTTGTAACACCAATTCGGAAATCTCTGTATAACGTAATACTGTAATTAATTTGAAGTTCCGGAATAGTTTTAGCATCACCACAAAACTGATGTAATGAAAGCAGTAGGCCCACGTAGACTATAATAATCAAAGGCCAGATTGTATAAACCATTTAATCTTAGATCAGAGGTTAAATTGATCCTTGTTTCAGCTGAACTTGGAATTTTGTGTTTTATAAAGTCTAATCTGAGATTAATTTCTCTCAAACTAAAGTCAACTTTGACTGAAGAAATTTCTCCGATTAAGTTAGATGATCCAAGTTCAGTTCTTTCTTTTCTGTTTGAAATATACGAGTGACAGATTGTGCAAATAAAATATCTATTATTATTATTAATATTAATAGATATGATAGGTGTATATATCTTTCAATTTCTTGCCTTAATACACAAACAAACTTGTATTTTATAAGACTCTATCGTGTTCAGCAGTATCAAATAACATAACCTATAATTATATTATGTTTATAACAACCATAAATTATTAATGGATATGATAGGTACATTCATAAATGTTCAATTAACTGTATTACTAAACGAAAATTGTCGTTTTATAAAGCTTTATTATGTTTAGCAGTATCAAACACCATAACATGATAACAACTCGGAGAACAGTCAACCTTCTTCTTATTGTCCGCCATTATTTACATTGCACAAAAAAACCAGTGTCTCCAACAGAGTGTACGGAAAGTCGCCAAAGAGTAGTTGTAAAGTCGCTAGATTTCTCATTATCAACAAAGAAAGATTAAATTTTGTCATTATGGGGTGCTGAAAAGGTCACTAAATCCCTATTTAAACAATATAAAAGTTAAAAGAAATTGTTGTTGAAAAAGAGTTAAAGTCGCTAGATTGGCAACACTGAACAAACCTGTATAACATGGTCCGCGCATCACGTATTTCACCTGTTTATGCGATGTTACCAAATACTTTTCACGTGAACTTAGATTGCATTTGAACCAAGGTAATTTGATCGCAGAAAAGTTTTATACAATAGAAGAAGTGTCTGAACTCGGTTCACTTTTCGATCTTCGATCAAAGTTGATCTTTAGTCAGGGAGTTTTATACAATTGGGCCTAAGATTTCCAACTTGAGTTTATAGACTAAAATGCAAATAAGTTACACTTGTAGTTGAAATAAATAACAGTAGTATTTAGATTCCAGTGATTAGTGTTGTTGTTACTGTTTGATGTGCTTAATTCTTAGCAAACATAAAATTTCGTTACAAAAACTGATACCTAATGAGATTGTAGGTGGTTTAAAAAATAGATAGGCCTGTTTGTAAATACTGAGTTGTTTGTAATAATTCTGGAGGAAAGGATAATACCCGTTACATGGGTTAGGAGGTAGATCCTAAATTTCCATTATTATCGTATCCGAAATACATTTTCATGTTAACGTTAACGCCCAACATTTTCGTTTCAGGTCCAGTCATGATGTTGTCTACATGAGTGCCCCGTTACTACATGAAGTAACGTCTAAGGCCCTAGGCACAAATGTGGAGGAGGATTCGTGTGACGATGGATTTCTTTTAATTTATGCATATATTCTGATTTTATTAATATCACTTTTATAGTGAACTATTCAAATTTGGTAAATGTAGTAATTTTTTAGAATTTTAATATAGTAAAACGTTAGATATTTGATAGTCTGTGAAGATTGATATTTTTAAGTTAATTATTCATAACTACTTATTTTAAAACTCTACAATCATTGTATAAATTGTTTAATTGTAATGTTAACAAATGGAATTGTGATACTTGGAAGCTGGTGATGTTATATTTTGATTTCAAGTTTTAAAAATACTTAAACATTTCGCATGAAGTTAAAGTATACTTGATGCTTTATAGTGTTGTGTAATTAAAACTGATCTTGAAGCCATGTATAAGGAGTTAATTTTTTACGTGTAAGGAGTTTAAACTTGTTTTACAATATTGTATAATTTTTAATGTAAGCAATAAATAGACAAATTGAAGATTCCTGTATTTTTCTTCATACTTAGAACAGAATGATACTGCGATATACGTACGGAAAGTTCCTATGCATACTGGATCCCAGGTAAGTGTTCCTTCGGCTTAATGATGGTGCGGAGCGCCCCTTCTGAGGAATCTAACGGTAAATGGTGGACTGGGACCAGTTTGCGTAGGGAAGCGTGTACGCAGTTCGTACCACTCGCCAACCGCCAACAGGTTTTGTTAGAGGTTCGAATGGGACCGGTCTGCATAGGAACTCTGTATTTTTCCTATACTATCCCAAAGGATAAAGGTAATGCGCATTTTATCTTTAATTAATGGAAAACTTGTTCTATTACAAATGGAATGAGAAATGTAGACATGATAATTTTATGGGCCTACATGTTCCTGGACTTCTGTTATGTCTGATCGTAGAGGGGAATTGTAGTGCGATTTCAAAACACGTTCAGTTCATTTTTATGAAAGGACTGGATTAGTTTTCTTTATTCACTGATCTACGAACTGAGCGAAATTTGAAATGACATGCACAATAACACAAATTTTTAGAAGAGGATTGGAGTTCTGGAAGAAAACAAGCTTTGAAATGTGACAGATGTATCAAACATGATCAGCAGGCTTCGAGACTTCCGACCCGATAGAGCAGTTCAGTGGGAAATCCGCATAACGGCGTACTGAGTATAGTGGTAAAGCGTACAGTGGGTGGGGGTACTGTAGAATTAATGCCAACAAATACGCAAAGGAAAACGCTCTGGATTTGAAGGTTCTGATGAATAATTTGGTTTTCATACAAACCTATTTTCAAACTGTGTCTGAAACTATTACACGGTTAGAAAAGTCAGAGCAAGAGATGCCGGAAGCCCTCAAATTAGTTGAGGAAATGACACAGAGATTTAATGAGACACCAAGTACACCGGTTACTGAACGTGTAAAACAGAAGTGGAAATCAATTTTATGTGAAAATAACGGATATGGAACATTGTGTAATATAAACAGCAAATTAGTGGACACAGTGACCCGAGAATAAAGGACTGTCTCTTAGAGACTGCAATGGTGTTGGGTTTGTTCATTTTGCTCCTATCAAGTCATGCGACGTAGAGCGCAGCTTTTCACAGCACAAACTGTGTTTGGTAGACAACTGAAAAAGATTTACGTTTGAGACACTGAAAATGTATCTTGTAGTACATTGTAATTCTGTACTGTAACTGCACTTCCTGAAGACGACCTATAGGATAAATGAAGAAATTAAAATTGCTACATGCTTATTTCCACCATTAACACTGTGTATAATTAAACACAAATGCTTATAAAAGACAGTAGAATAAATGCTTTTCACATTCTTTTGACATTGTCATTGTGTAATGTACATTTACTTCCAGAATGTCCATATGCGTGTGTTTCCCCATACAACCGTACTCTATTCTAAATAGCAACGTTGTTACCTTAACACATCTCTACCTTTCACTACCTGCAGCGAGTCAACAACCTATAGTACAAGCACAGTAAACTTATTGTATCGGGTCCAAAGTCTCGAAGCCTGATGATCAGGTATATGTACAGTAGTGGCAGAAAAACCCGGATCGACCCTTGTAGCTGATTTCAGAGCCTTGTTCACTCCAGAGCACGATAGACTGGTACCGTAAATAAGACTTTCGTGGTTCGAATCCTGCCTGGGAAGGAAACTTTTTTTTTTTGTTCCTTATTCAAATTTATTCCCAAAACTTTTCGATTGCAGTGATTTTTTACTACTTAATTAACTTATTCTTCCCAGAACATGAATTTTACCAGCAATCGAAAAGTATTGAGAATAAACTTGAATAAGGAACAAAAAAAAAAAGTTTCCTTCCCAGGCAGGATTCGAACCACGAAAGTCTTAGTTACCAGTCTATCGTGCTCTGGAGTGAACAAGGCTGTGAAATCAGCTTTTTTTTTTTTTTTTTGCTGTACAAATCGTAGAAATGGCTAAATGGACGGAGAGAGTTTTGGGATCATTGTCTTCAATTGGAATTTCAGCTGCCTAATTGTTAAATGGAATAAAGGAATTCTCAGAATTCGTGGATTAAGTCAACATTTTCTTAACGCTGAACATTTTCAGTAACTACAAAAAAATACATAAATTTTATAAAATATGGGTAAACAAAATGAAATCCTTTAGTGATGTCTGCTATGTAAGTAATTCATAATATTCGTGAAACTTGATACTCCAATTAATCTAAAAAATTGAACGTCTGTTACAAATACATTAATTTAAATGTAAAAGTATTTCAGAGCAATATTCGTTAATGTTATGAAGTTAGATCACTACTATAAACTACGTAATTTGTTGTTTCTGAACCCTGAATAGTTTTAAAAATATTAAATTCAGAAAAGAGATACTAGAAATTTAGATTAAAATTGGTATGGAGGAGGAAACTTTTGACGTCAAGCCTTACAGTCTCTGATGGGCTTACACCTTATCGCTCTTATAGTTGGAACCATTTTTGAAGTTCGAGCAATCGTGACCTTGCAGATGTGGTGCCATCTGCCGATTCAGCCTGCACTTATTAAAGATCCGATGGAGTCTCTCTAGAACAGGAATGCCAAAACCACAGTCTAATATATACAGTCACGAAGCTTGAGTTTTGAGGGTGCTAGAAACAATAGACTGTGACGGTACTATTTTGCATTGCCTGTAATGAGGCGATATTAGCGATCCTAGTGGTGAGCAACTATCTAATGTTTGCATATTTAATACGTATTGAGCTTCGCGACTATATATACCAGACTGTGCCAAAACCCTGCACATCGTGCAGTCGCGTACAGGGATATCATTTTATTTTTACTAACATTTTTAATATTAACCTGGCTATGCCTTTAGAGAACCGGAAACACAGATTCCTGCCCCTTCCACGACTGTAGTTCGATTATACTGGCGTAAAACACAAACAAATCACTCTACTAGATATAGGAGGGAAGAAAAGTAGTTAATACATTTACGTAAACTAGGAAATATCGCGATTTTGAGTTCGATAATTTTCATTAGGTTTTAGTTTAATCTTAATACAGTACTGTATTAAGAATAAGTGTTTTTACTCACGAAGTGAGTTATCCATGCGAACGTATTCATTATGCAGTGTATACTGTCTACAGCACATTAGCGTACAATATAGAGAAAGAAGTTAAATTGAAAAATAATCATAATATGAATATTTAAACACAATTTTGAAAATGGTGGCCGTTCATTTCGATACAGGCTTCAGTTCTTTTCTGCATATTATCGCACTATAGACTATTGCATCTAATTCCAATTGCCAGTTTCGTCCATCGTACTAGTAACTCATGTTGAAATAATTCTGTACCTACTCTACGTACTGTGAATTCAATCTTCACTTCTGCCCGACCCGAAAATATAAAATTACTCAGACATGCTATCTACTGTCCGTCCAAGTGGTTATGCCGCAGGATTGTAGAGAGGAAGGAAATCACGTGACAGTTAATTAACGAGGCCCTTTTATTTAAGTTAAATTAAACAGCTGTATAATATTACGTAAACGTCCAATTCCTAAGAGAAATTAATGTTTTCAGAAAAGAGCTAAGACAAGACAGCCCAGCTTTTACAGAGGGGCGAGCAGAAGCAGGTGGGGGAAATCGGGATGCGACGTAGGCAAACGGACAGTACCTGTGCGAAAATATGATTCAATATTGAAAGCTCTTTCGTCACTGGAAAACGCGAACATATTTCTGGAACGTACTACACTCATTAACTCAGTACTGCTTACTATCTGCTGTCTTGGCTCTGTGTGGAGTTGGAACTTCATTAGTAGAAGGGGTGGGAGTGAAGTACATTGAAAAACTCGGGTACAATAAAAATTGAAGTAAAAATAAAATGATGTCCTGTACTAATAGGAGAATACATGTGGGTTACAAGATTGATTAGCAAAGTCGTACTAAATGGCATACAAACACATATGATTAAGTAATATATCAAGATAATAAAAAAAATAAAAGAGAAAAAAAAGAAGAAGAAGAAGAAGAGAGAGGAGAAAAAATAACAACTTAGTCATTTAAGACTATTTAGAAACTTCCGCAAGAGTCTAGTTCTGTTCATTATAAACATTTCTAAGTCGAGTGTACTTAAAAGATTTTAGACTCCGACTGCTCCTGATTTCCTGTGACAAGGAATTCCAGGAACGGGCTGTGTGTATTGTGAAGGAAGCAGAGTAGAGAGTTGTGTGATGGAATGGAATTGATAGAACGTGGTTATGCTGTGAACGTGTATCACGGTTGTGGTAGGATGCTAAAAGTGTGAAGCGAGGAACTAGGTAAATAGATGTGGAATTATTTAAAATCTGATACAGCAAACAGAGTGAATGAACTGAACGTCTCTCCCGTAAACGAAGCCAAGATAATTGAAAGAAATACTCGGAGACATGATCATAGCGACGGCTGTTAAATATGATACGAATACAAGCATTATGAACACGCTGAAGCCTCAATGACAATTCAACCACAGTCTACTATATACAGTCACGAAGCTTGAGTTTTGATGGTGCTAGAAACAATAGACAGTGACAGTATTATTTTGCATTGCCTGTAATGAGGCGATATTAGCGATCCTAGTGGTGAGCAACTATCTAATGTTTGCATATTTACTACGTATTGAGCTTCGCAACTGTATATACTAGACTGTGATTCAACACTAAGGGCCGATTGTATAAACCATTTAATCTTAGATCAGAGGTTAAATTGATCCTTGTTTCATCTGAACTTGGAATTTTGTGTTGTATAAAGTCTAATCTGAGATTAATTTGTCTCAAACTAAAGTCAACTTTGACTGAAGAAATTTCTTCGATTAAGTTAGATGATCCAAGTTCAGTTATTTCTTTTGTTTGAAATATACGAGTGACAGATTGTGCAAATAAAATATCCATTATTATTAATATTAATAGATATGTTAGGTACATTTATATGTATTTCTTTCAATTTCTTGCCTTAATACACAAACATTCTTATATTTTATAAGGCTCTGTCGTGTTCAGCAGTATCAAATAACATAACCTATAATTATATTATGTTTATAACAACCATCAATGATTAATGGCTATGATAGGTACATTCATAAATTTTTAATTAACTGTATTACTAAACGAAAATTGCTGTTTTATAAAGCTTTATTATGTTTAGCAGTATCAAACACCATAACATGATAACTCGGAGAACAGTCAACCTTCTTCTTATTGTCCGCCATTATTTACATTGCACAACACAAACCAGTGCCTCCAACAGAGTGTACGGAAAGTCGCCAAAAAGTAGTTGTAAAGTCGCTAGATTTCTCATTATCAACAAAGAAAGATTACATTTTGTCACTATAGGGTGCTAAAAAGATCGCTAAATCCCTATTTAAGCAATGTAAAAGATAAAAGAAATTGTTGTTGAAAAAGAGTTAAAGTCGCTAGATTGGCAACACTGAACAAACCCGTATAACATCGTCCGCGCATCACATATTTCACCTGTTTAAGCGATGTTGCCAAATTCTTTTCACGCGAACTTAGATTGCATTTGAACCAAGGTAATTTGATCGCAGAAAAGTTTTATACAATAGAAGAAGTGTCTGAACTCGGTTCATTTTTCGATCTTCGATCAAAGTTGATCTTTAGTCAGGGAGTTTTATACAATTGGGCCTAAGATCACTATACAAAACGTCGCAATAGTCAAAGTAAGGCATCACCAGGGTCTGTATCAAGATCTGTTTCAGTTCAAAATGTACCGTTGGGAAAAAGAAAAGCAAAGAAATGGGGCAAAGAAGCGGTAGACAAAGGGAAAGACGGATGAGATAGGAAAATAAATTTAAGAGAGAAGAAAGTTCGTAGGCCTACTGCAAAAGCAAAACAGAATAGATTGGGAGAAAATATAATTATTACAAGTATTCAGTAAGAAATGTAGACATTGAGAAAAAAAAAGTGGTGAAGTTGAATGAATGGGTATTCGATTGCTGTCTGGCATTTCCTGCCTCCTGCCAGGTTATCACTCGCAACGAAAGTGAAAGCCCGGTCTGGGCAGGTTTGGCATTTATGGTGCATCTCGTCCGTGTGAATCAGATGTCTGCGGGCGCCGCCCTTCTTCACTTTATCTCAAACGGGTTCCCTGCGTATTCCCAGCTGGTTTCGACCTCTCTGAAATCCTGACCAGCGCACACGCAACCTTGTCTCCCTCGGCCCAGGAGAAACTTCTGATTGCGTCCGCGAGTTACGTTCGAGAGTTCGGCATTTTGAACCATTTAGAAACCCAACGCCTGAATCGTGAAGAGGCTACTTGTACACGCGATTGAGTCTTACAGGGAAGAGTTAGGCTACCAGTGGCGGCTGATTGACTGAGGCAAGTGAGGCCGGGCCTCAGTCACTTGGCTTAACTGAAATCAAATTGTGTGTTTTTATATAATGTATTAGTTATTTGAATGAAGCATATATCGCTGTAGAAGCATTTGAATACTTTGATGTATATAGACCTGTTTTGCAGTAAAATTTGTTCCTGAGGCCGGGATCGTTCGTGCCGGGTCTGGCTTAATGCATTTCATGTCCTTTCGCGGGCTTTGAATTTACGCTTAAAACGTTGTAGCAGAGGCACAATTCGGCTGGCCTGGTCAGGTTTCACTCGTCCCATCCATGGGCCGGCCTCAAGGGTAGAGTGGGGTGGGATAGCGGTGGTGAATTGTCTTCCTAACTAGGCCATAAATAACAAAATTCCAGCTCTTTGGCAGGCAGAGACCCACTCGATTCCCTCCCCTTATGTCTCAGTTTATGACATAAGCGAGGGTGTTCTACTATTGTACTTGGTAGTACAGTAGTGAATCTGGGCCATGTTGTTATGTATTTTGGAAAAATATAAACAGAAACAAATGAGAGAAGTAATGGTGGTGCAGTTAATTCATTGTTAGTGTATCCTTTTTCGAGAAGAAATAATACCGAAAGAAAGGAAGTTTTAAATAAAAAGAGAGACTACCGAGATACCTACGACATCGCTGACAATTTTTCTGACAGATAATTTTAAAACGCGAGTTTCTATTGCATCCTGGTATGGGCAACATAAATGGTTAAGTGGTAATGTGATCCAAAATAAACTTCTCTTGGCCTTGTTTGTTGCTGTCAAAGGATAAAAATAAAAAGAAAAGAAAGGGGAATTTCAACACATAATATGTGATGCTTCATCACACTGAAACAATCACTGAAACTCAGAGCATAACAGCTTATTTGGTGAGTGAAATTATTATTTTTCATAGATAGTAATAAGAATAGACTAATAATAATAATAATAATAATAATACTGTAATAATGATATTAATAATATAATAACAATAATAATTAATATCATAAACAAACATTTCCTATCGGAGGCACTTAAACTAGTTGCATCTGGCCTCATCGAGGATTTTGATCACCGGCCGCTACTGTAGGCTACGTCAGTGATGTCAAAGCAAGCGCATTTTTCTGACCTTGACGTCGTACTCGGGCATCAAGCGCTAGGTATGCTAGGAGGAATAAGCAGCCTGTTGGATTAAGAAAACAGTGGTGTACAAACTTCAAACGGAACGTGAAATTTTATGTCGTTATTTTTATATGGCTTCTTTCTGTTTGTTATATTCTATATTGTCTGTAAAACAAAAGTACTAACACCTATTTCTTAGCCTAATATTGCAGTTGTGTTTTAAACGTTAATAACATAATAAAGAGTAAAGAAGGAATATTCACACAAATTCCATAATAACCACAACTATACTGTACTAAGTGAATTAAACACATCAATCATAAACAAAGAAAGACATTGAATATGACATGATAAGTTGAAATTGATATTGAAGGTATCTTTAGCCTTATAAAATTAATCAAAACAATATTATAGTACAAAGCAAAGTTGTCTAGGTATATGTTTTAACTGTAACTAATATTACGTAATAAAACTCTTATCGCATTATGCTTTTAGGTGATATTGGTGCGCAACTTTCTGTAATAAGAATATTAATTTATCTCGAAATGTGTTGAAGCTATAGAGCTGACGTTTTACCAACACATGGGCACATATAATGTGTTTGTGATGTAACAGTATTTGCTTTGTTAATTCATTTCCTTACAAACATTTTCCATGCGAATATTTTCAAACATTTTAATACGCTATCTTCAGTAATACGTATTTAGGATATATTAGATTTACGAAAACATTGTTTCAGTACCTGTAAGGCTACTAAACAAACATCTGAAAATGTCACTTTTCTGTAAAAAAGTTGAGAAAATATTCCTTTTAATAAAAAAAAAAAACTCGTGAAAAATGTACATTAAAATTAAAACTTACATTCTTATAATGTACTTATACTTCTCAGACTAATCTAAAAATTACCATGGATACAGTTTTAATAAGTTCTCTTCCCTTTATCTATTGAATCAGTGCTGGCCATTCCTGAATATAGCTAGACCAAGCGGCATATACTGTCTCTTTCCTTTCCGCTGTAAAGCGCTCAGGCTCTCTTGGGCTCTAAGTCTCGCGCTTGCTCCTATGGGGATCAGTTGACATCACTGGGCTACGTAGCCCATTCGTGCTTCCATTCGCTCTAAGTTCGGTATAAGGAGATGACGTGGTCAGCACGTCGTTTCGACCATAGAAAAATACATTAGAAGACCTCGAACTGAATGTTACAATCGAGAGACTATCGAAATTGTAAGTGAAAAAGTACAGACTAGGCTACAGTTCATCCAGGTATCCATTATACGGTACCAACAATATTATTACCCGTCCGTTTAAATTTATCTGTGTTGATTTCATGAACTAGCAGAGTGCCTCATACCTCTCCGCGAATGTTTTTATCCCCTCAATGAAGAATATATATAAGTTATATATATATATATATATATATATATATATATATATATATATATATATATATATATAACTTATATAGCGCTCCTACAAAAGATCTTTCCGGTTTCGAACACATGTAATTTACGTTCTATGAATCTGAAGTGCATGAAAATAGCACCAATGGAAAGAAAAACTCATAGGGTGCTACGCATAGACATTTCGCTAGCCCGCGCTACGAGCGTGCTAAACTAGCCCCGGCAATCGATTGATTACTTGTACAGGGCCGGGTATCGAACCCGGGACCTTTGGTTTAACGTACCAACGCTCTACCAACTGAGCTACCCGGGAACTCTACCAGACACCGATCCAATTTTTCCCCTATATATCCATAGATCTCAAACTGGGCTGACAGCTGTCAAGCAACCAACGTTGAGTACACACTAACTTTGTGTGACTTAAATTGTGGCTTTCTGTTAACGAACAGTGACGTGTATTATGCAAATTAAGCTTTCAGGTATAACTGCCTGTAAAGTTGATTTGAATAATTTTGAGGGAAAAATTGTTCCGGGGCTTGATTTGCATAATACACGTCACTGTTCGTTAACAGAAAGCCACAATTTAAGTCACACAGAGTTAGTGTGCACTCAACGTTGGTTGCTTGACGGTTGACAGCCCACTTTGAGGTCTGTGGATATAGAGGGAAAAATTGGATCGGTGTCTGGTAGAGTTCCCGTGTAGCTCAGTTGGTAGAGCGTTGGTACGGGTTCGATACCCGGCCCCGGAACAATTTTTTCCTCAAAATTATTCAAATCCACTTTACAGGGAGTTATACCTGGAAGCTTGATTTGCGTACTTGTACAGGATTCATATCATATCACATCACTAACACTGGTTTATGAATAAGAAAAACGTTAGTTCGCTGATTATCCACCGGAAGCCGGCGCTAAGAATGTCTATGGATATGGCCCATAAAGTTTAGTTGTGGCAACATTGTTTTTCTATTTGGCAACACGCCTCATAATAGCGCATATAAACAATTTTATTCATTGTTGAGTCTAAATGATCCCTATAGAAGACAGAAAAGCTTGATTTTGATGTGAACCAGTCTGTTATTAATGCGCAACGCCATTACCGATGGTGGGCCTAAAATCCGTAAATGATATACTGATTTTAAGGTAAGATTCTTCGCAAACAGTTGCGATTTCATCCGTGCCGACTAAAGTTCTGTAAGCCCTAAAACCAGAGGACAAAGTGCTACAAAGAATTTTCAGCATAAGTATGTTGATTTTAATTGAAAACTATGATGAATTTAGTTGTTCCGAGGTGTTTTCTGACGAAGCCACTTTTCATCTTTCTGGTAAGATGAACAGACATAACCTCAAAATCTGGGGGTCGGAAAATTTGCGTACCTAAGTGGAACTTGACTATAGGCTTGATATGTGCCGTGTTACCAAGGGGAGACAGGTTTATGTTATTTACGCAGTAACTGTGTATTCAGTGCAAAACCAGTTTAATTAGGATTATATCCAATTTTATTGCAAAAAGGGGATATCTCCATTATTTGTTTATATTTTATCCCTCCTAAATTGCTGATTGTCAGGGGCGGAACCAGGATTTTTTTTTTCGGGGAGGGATTTGAGGAGATAGTAAAAAAAAGGAGTAATGAGAAATAAGTTTATATACTCACAATTTGTTTCCGAGTCGCAAACATTTACAAATTGGCCTGAGTAGCGCAGTCGGTATAGCCTTCTGTGCTCGAAGTTGCGGGTTCTACCCCAACCCAGCTCGATGGCATTTAAGTATGTTTAAATGCGACAGGCCTCATATCAGTCGATTTACTGGCATGTAAAAGAAGTCCTGAGGGAAAAAATTCCAGCACACCGGCGACGCTGATATAACCTCGGCAATTGCAAGCGTTGTTAAATAAACCATAATTTTTAAATTTTAACATTTACAATGACTGCAATGCAAAAACAATGACAGAATGACATTTACAGAAGAAGGCGACGAGGCTTCTTAGACATTTCATCCAGTACTTCATGAGCTTTTACTTCTACATTTTTATGTATATACATCAAGGCCAGTCCATTTAATCTGTCTGCTCCCATCGTGCTCCTCAAGTAAGTCTTCAAATACCGCAATGTTGAGAACGACCGTTCTGGTGTTGCTGTAGTTACAGGCAACGTGCAGAAAAGTTTCAGCGCCTTGCGAGTGCAGGGAAAAATAATTTCATTGCACCTGTTCAAAGATGATATAAAATCAGTAGGTATTAGGTGAAGATTTTTCTGATCAAGGAAATTTCTTCTCCACATCTTCAATTCATTGAAGAAAGACTCTGGTGATGCATCAACATCATTGGGCCACTGATTTACTACAGCCTGAACAGCAGTTTCTAAATCTTCATCTGATGCTCGCACTATGTTTTTAGGCAGAAAAATTTGTATGGACTTTAGGATTCCCTTATGATTTAAAAACCTGTCCTTGAGCTGACTAATGAAATAGTCTAAGAAGAGAAGGAAAATTACAAGCCTAGACTCTCTGTCTTGAAGTAAGAACTCTGTGTTTGTCTTCCTGCAGTTCTTGGAATTTAACATTTTAGCAAAGAGAATTTACGTGGAAAACTCTCTAATTCCTATGTACATTCACAAATTAAAATTAATATTATTTTTGTTTCTTGTTTCGTATTTTTCTCAAAATTTCGGGAGGGGATATATCCCCTTAATCCCCCCCCCCTTGCATCCGCCCCTGCCGATTATAATAAATGATTGAATGATAAAATGAAACTCCTAGGTACCTAGAACATACTCTGAAAAAAGAAAGAAGCTCATTTAAAATTTGAAATTTTTAAAATGTTGTTTGTAGTTTTCCACTTTGTAAATGTGGAGCCACCTCGTTTTTGCAGGGAGCCTTTCAGTTATTGCTTAATTATGCAAGCGGATTTTTATTCGCTAAACAGGATATCGTTCAATTCTTTATAGTTTAGAAAATGTACTAATACTCGTATGTTACATAGGAAAACTGGCGGTAAATATATATCATTCAAGGTAAGTGTGCCTATTATCATACGCCCGCCTAATATTGCACTTTAATTTATTCTAAGCTCACATGATTCTTTGAGATATTTCAAACACAGTTACAGTATATTAACTAATTCTCTACCTTCACAATTAACGTTGACTCCCGGAGATGAATGGCTGTAGACTTTAGTATGTAAGTATTTGCCGCTATTATTATTTACAATTTAAGAAAAGGTTCTAATATGTCAGGTAAATATAACTCTCAACCTTTCAGTGACCCGGTCTAGTGATGGAAATAAATTAAATACCGATATATTGATATTGCAAACCTAATTTCGATAAACGATATATGTCGCAGAAAATATATCGATATATCGAACGATTATCGATATATCGCTATTACTTAAGCAAATTGCATTTTCAGGCGTACATTTTACTGTATTACAATAAAAATACTTAAATTTTAATAGGCCTATTCCTTTTTACCATTGAAATTAACATAATAACAGTCAAAAGAATAAATGTAAAATTGTAACAATAAACAATACATTTTCAATACCATATGATATAGGTCCTAACCTAAATCAAAATTATAGTGGAGGCAAGAAAGCTTAAATGATGTAGTGGGAAAGAGTTAAGTGAACTCTACATGGTTGAGTATTTGATATTGGAACACGATTCAATTATTCTGATGTTATATAGGATTCAATCCAGGACACATAATGCTCTTTTCTACCTAACAACGTAATCATTTTAAATGTAAATAAACAGAACTTGTAATTATTTTTAAATATAAGTAAATCGTACTTAGAATATTACAAGTTTTAACAAACTTCACAGTTGATTTGATACAATCCGTCTATAGTAAGTTCCCATTGCAAGTTATTGTTACACTCCAACATTCCAAACAACTATGGTGATAATTATAGGGATAGAATTTTTATGCACTAAAAGATACAATTAGAAAACAGAATGTCAGCACTAGGTTGTGCATAGAAATCACAGATGTAAACAAATGTCACATCGGTATTAAATATTCTCTTTCCATTTCAGAATAAAGAAATAAAAGTTTTGATACTCATTTTGAGGTCAGACGGTTCCTTTTCAGGGTGGAAGTTGCTCTTGCCTTGGAGAAAATTAATAACAATATTGAAACAATAGTAGATAAACCTCCCGTCTGTCTCACGTTCTCACACGCTGCATTTTGAATTTGGTGCATTCGAAGTCCAGTCCAGGCAATTAGAACAAGGTATTGAGTGAGGTTGCAGAATTATGTAACTGTCCACCTTCAGTAGCGCCATCTCTCGGGAACTATCGGAGTTGTCTAGTGTTCATTTTGTTGTTGATAATGATAATAATTCTACAAAAAATCGATAAATTTATGAGAAAACCGATATATTATACGATATATTGAATCAAAATTTCGATATCGATATATCGCTATATCGAAACGAAAATATCGGTATTTCGTAAAAACCGATATATCGTTCCCATCTCTAACCCGGTCTGGTAAATTATTTTTCTATAAGACGAGGACATTGTCCCAAGACGTTTTCTCGTAAATATCTTTCCAGTTTTTTTTTTTTTTAGTTCCTTTATTTAACTAACGTAAGTAACGTGTTTGGGGTACACAGAAACCTCACAGAATCATTGAACATGAGCGTGATTCACCAAAGATGAATATTTTCTACGCGTCGTCACAACGAAAACTGTACGGACCTTTCTTCTTCATTGAGGCTACTGTGACTGGACATTCATATCTGGACATGTTGGAGCAATGGTTGGTGCCTCAACTTAGACAAGATCTCGATGACGATTTCATCTTTCAGCAAGATGGGGCTCCGCCACATTTCCACAATGCAGTTCGTGCTTACCTGAATACGGAGATGTCTGATCGTTGGATAGGACGTGCTGGAGTAAGGGACAGATGTTTCGTGACATGGCCACCAAGGTCAGCCGATATGACTGCATGTGACTTTTTTTCTATGGTGGTATCTAAAGGACCGTGTGTTTGTACCGCCTTTGCCACGTGCTTTAGAGGAACTAAAAACCAGAATTCGAGAAGCTGCCGCCACTGTCACAGAGGATATGTTGAAAAGGGTATGGGAAGAGTTTGATTATCGTTTGGACATCTGCCGAGTCACTCGGTAGTTCACACATTGAATCTCTGTAAGGTGTAAGCAGAACTTTGAGAGTTTGACTTTAAACTGACGTGTGTTTGAAAGTGCTATCATTTGTAGTTTTTGTGTAATAAAATATTGAAAGTGTTACCGGACTTTTGTTATGCCCTGTATATCATTCAGGGTAAGTGTGCCTATTATCATACACTCGCCTAATATTGCACCTTAATTTATTCTAAGCTCACACGATTCTTTGAGATATTTCAAACACAACACAGTTATAGTAACTAATTCTCTACCTTCACAATTAACGTTAACTCCCGCAGATGAATGACTGTAGACTTTAGTATGTAAGTATTTGCCGTCTCTATTATTTACAATTTAAGAAAAAGTTCCGTTATGTGAGGTAATATAACTCTCAACCTTTCAGTGACTGTCTGGTAAATTATTTTTCTAGAAGTCGAGGGCCCGGCCCTAAGAAGTTTTCTCGTAAATATCTTTCCAGTTTTTTTTAAAGTTTCTATATTTAACCAACGTAAGTAAGTATTAATACAATAGTTAAGTATGGCGTACATAATCTTAAGACTTAAAGAGTACCAGTGATTGAAACTTGGGAAATAATTTTGTTTTCTATTTTAAGTTCATCTCTTTCACCCATGAAGAATTGAATGGGTTTGTTGCAGAGATGGGAAAAGTTGTTATTTTCTCGTAACAGTTCCAACTGTTCCAGTTCCATGAAAATACTAGGTTCCAAATAACAGTTCCAAAATAACAGTACCATCATATTTTATATAGCCTACGCCGAAGTTCGCTCCACAGCACCGGATCGAATCCCTCCTCCAGTGTTTTTCCCTTTGTGGCCTGACTCCATGTTGTTACCATAGGATCATTCTGTAGGATCAGAAATTAATTTTTATATTATATATTTAATGTGGAAACTGTACCAAAATAAAACACACCAGGAATGAACGAAACCCCTCCAGAGTCAAGTCCCTAAATTCAGTTCTGTCATTCTGTGAAGCGTGTGACACAATTTATTTTTGTTAAAACCCTTTAGTCAAAGTAGTTTATGCAAACATTTGGGTAAAAAAAGGCAAAAGTATAAGTCGAGGGCCATGAGAAAGTCCAGAAGTCATACTGACAGTATTGACACCACGAAACCAGTTACGTTATATTTATGCACGACACCAGTTCAGGATTGAAAGTTGGTATTGATTTTGTCCCTGAAAATTGTTAAAAGTTGCCAGATATAGTGACAAAGTCGCTAAATTGATAACACTGCAGCAACGGTTGTCATAATGTAGTTCCATACACGGCCGACTTGATGCTAGCTTCGCTTCATCTTTGAAAGCAAAGGTATCATCAAGTCGGCCGTGTTCTATAACATCGAGTATATTGTAACGTGTAACAGCAAGTATTTATAACAGGTACAGTACTACTAGTATGCAATGTAACAGTAATGGTTTGGAACAGGCCGTTACGTTATTTTATAGTCATGACTCATAATGTAGTTCCATAACATCGAGTATTTTTTTGTAACAGGAGTATTTAATGTAACAATGGAAGAGCCACGTACTACTAGTACGTAATGTAACAGTGGTATTTAGGAACATGTACGGACGCTAAATGATCACATACTTCTCTGTATGCCATGTGATGCAGTACGATGTCTTAATGAGTCGAGATGTGAATTCCTGGAAATGAAATCTTTTCTAATGCTAAATTGAATTCGTAGATCAGGTTTGTTCGAAGCAGGAAATGTAATGTAATTTTAAATTATTTGTAAATTGGTCACGAAATCGAAATGGATCCCAGTGGTAAATAAAACCTAACCTATTCTTCCTCTTCTGCTTAGCTGAAGGTCACAGTAGTGTTCAATTTCTCAAAAAAGCGTAAATAAAAGCTATAATAACTTCGGCCATGCTAAAATTCATATTAATAATGTACCGTCATGAAGAATAATAATCTCATAATATGAAAATTTACCGTTGTATTTTTTTTAACAAAAGAACTTCAATAATACAGTCATGTTTCAACAGATTTTAGTTTAATTTCAAGAATGGTGATGAAACTGAAACTTTGGAAATAAAACATAACCTATATATTTTCATCTCCCTTGATAAAATTCACAATGTAGTTACTATAATACAGGCATTATGTTATTTGATAGAATCCTATACTTAATTAACATCAGTTCCAAGATAATGTGTACATTATTTAAAGACTATCTTCGTATCTTTACTATTTATCTTTTACTTTAGTTTCCAACATTTTTTTTCAGTACGACGAAAGGATTCCCAATTCTGCTTTCAAACAGTGGCGTCAACTTATATGGGCTCGTGGAATCCGAGCCCACCCAATAATTTATCGTGGTTTGAGATTTATTTAATTTAAGGCTCGTCAAATGTTTGAACCCATCCACTATTTTTCAAAAGTTGGCGTCACCGCTTTCAATAGTACCAAACATGTTCCGTTCTGTGGAACAGGAGTTGTCATAATGTAGTTCCAAAGTGAAACGAGTATTTGTAACCGCAAGTATTTCTTACTAGCTCAGAGCAACACTGTTATTTTGGAACATAGTGTTCCAAGGTGCTGTTACTTTTTGGAACAGTTCCAAACAAGGAACGGTTCCAAAATAACTGTTACGTTAT
This sequence comes from Periplaneta americana, assembly GCF_040183065.1. Taxonomy (NCBI): domain Eukaryota; kingdom Metazoa; phylum Arthropoda; class Insecta; order Blattodea; family Blattidae; genus Periplaneta; species Periplaneta americana. Next base: position 178,602,812 of record NC_091124.1, read on the forward strand.
TTTTTCCCCACCTCTAGTTTGTTGACTAAATCCGAATATTTTGTGTTGAGATCTCGAAACCGTCGCGATTCCTTCATAGCCTCATTTCCCAGAACAGTGGTACAAATGGCATAGTAAGGTCGTGGCAATCGGTCATTGTCAGGGCATTGTATGAAACTAAATTTTAATGAATGAAATATTCAATGAATGGGGTTTCGGAAAAAAAAAAAAAAAACATCGTTACCGGTAATGTGTCCAACAGAGTGGCATTGCGCTTTAATGGGCTTCTTTATTCGACCACACTCTAATACGCTAATTATATTTGACCTTAATAACACCTTGTAACTTAACAACACAATTAAAGTACTGCTATTTATTATGTTATTCCAGCTATCGATTTCCAACTAAACATATTCATTTATTCATAGTGTTCTGTCCAAGGGAAGGTATTCCACTACTACCCAAGTATTATCCAGTCATTCTTATTTTCTGCCTTCCTCTTTGTCTCCTCATATGATCCATATATCTTAATGTCGCCAATCATCTGATATCTTCTTCTGCCCCGAACTCTTCTCCCGTTCACCATTTCTTCCAGTGCATCCTTCAGAAGGCAGTTTCTTCTCAACCAGTGACCCAGCCAATTCCTTTTCCTCTTTCTTATCAATTTCAGCATCATTCTTTCTCCATACACTCTTTCATACACATATTTTTTTCTTATTCTGTCTGTCCACTTCACATCCTCCATTCTTCTCCATATCCACATGATTCTAGTCGTTTCTCATCACTTCGTCCTAATGTCCATGTTTCTGCTCCATACAATGCTACACTTCACACAAAGTACTTCACTAGTCTCTTCCTTAGTTCTTTCTCCAGATGTCCGCAGAAGATGCTCCTTTTTATATTAAAAGCTTCCTTTCCCATTACCATTCTCCTTTTAATTCCTTGGCCTCATGTTACTGCTTATAGTACCCCAAGTATCTGAATCTGTTCATCTGCTCGACTGCCTCATTTAGAGTTCCCAAGTTTACCTTCTTTACTTTTCCTCCTATGACCACAGTCTTCGTCTTGTTGATATTTATCTTCATCCCATACTGTTCACAGCTGTCATTTACCTCAGTATCATATCCCTTAGTAGCATCTCCTATTCTGCTAACAACGCCATATCAGCAGCAAATCTTATGCACTTTATTCTTCTTCCTCCTACTATCACTCCTACTATGATATGAAAACAGTTCTTCACTAAATCCCCCAAATAGATGTTGAACATGTTAGGTGATAAAGGTCATCCTTGACGCACTCCTCTCCCTATTTCACTTTCTTCAGACATTTTTTCTCCTATTCTGACTTTGACTCGTTTCAAATAAAAGTTAGTGAACAGCCTCCTTTCTTTCCAATCCACGCCAATTTTATTTAGGATCCCCATCAGTTTATTCCAATCCACTCTGTCAAAAGGTACGCAATATTGATTAATACTGTAGCTACGCGCAATAACCTGCAAACCTTGAAAGCAGAAACAAAAATTTGTAATAAATTGAACTCATTTCCTGTGTTTTAATGTGTGTTGCTTTGAGGTTAAAATCTCTAAACCAATGCCTTGTAAAAAATCAATAAGTACTGCGTAGACGCAAAAGTGCTCCGTGCCTGCATCTGTTGCAATAGTCGAGAACACGCTGAAAATACACTCATGGCTACCGTTTTGTTATCGGTAAAGTAACAAGGTAAAATATTTATAAAAACACAAAATTTAGAATTTAATTACGGTCGAATAAAAAGTCATATGCTTCTTTCTGTAATGGCAATTAAGGCGCTCGTGTGGGAATTATGAAACTCGCTTAGGCTCGTGTAATAAACGTACTCGCATCTTAATTATTACCATTATTGGCTTGTTGCATAATATACTATAGTTACACCAATAGATAGCCTACATTAAGTTTCGATGCTATCCTTTAGATATTATGGGAGTATCGATACAGAATATGGTATTCAGTATTGATATCAAGTATCGTTTAAAATGGAGAATCGCAACGTCCATAATTAGACCAAATATTTTCCTTTCTAAATTTCTGAATTTATTTTCATCCTTTTTGTAAGTGACCACGCGTCACATCCGTGGCTTAAGACTGACGTAATTTATGTCCCTTCATGTAACGATGAAATAAATTGAAAATTCGGGGAAAATTTTGCAGAAGAAGGTATATATTCTAAAAGAATTGTCGGCTTGGGTAGCGTAGTCGGTATAGCGCTGGCTTTTTGTGCTCAATGTATTTAAATGGGAAACGCCGGTTGCTTTACACACGAGCGCTGACCGCGACGGCAGACCGACTGCAGCCGCTGTCTTGCAGTCGGTCCCCGCGACGGGCGGCAGCGTGTTCTGCTTTCACACGGACGGCTTTTAGCCGCCAAGGTCGGCGACACGCAATGGTTCAAAACATTACATTTACCTGGATATAATTAATAACTTTTCTCCTATTTAACAGATTATCGTGTAACTTTGTACAGTAGTTACAAGTAGTAAATTTTTTGTATACAAACTCTGATTACGTTTGTATAAACGAAACTACCCGCTATAAAGGGTGCGTTTAGAGAAAATCAATAACTTTTCTCCTATTTAATAGATATTCATGAAACTTTGTACAGTAGTTACACGTAGTATATTTGTCTTTTATACAAACTTTGATAAAGTTTTTATAAGGGAAATTACCCCTTATGTGTTGCATCTAGAGAAAATTATTAACTTTCTCCTATGTAACAGATTTTCATAAAACTTTGTGCAATAGTTTCGGTAGTATATTTGTTTTATATACAAACTGATTACGTTGGTACAAGGGGAACTAAGCTTACGGGGGATGTATTTAGAGAACAATTATTAAGTTTTCTTCTATCTGTCAGATTTTCATGAAACGTTGTACAGTAGTTATAGGTTGTATATTTGTTTTGTATACAAACTCCGATTACGTTTGTAAAGGAAACTACCCCTTATAGGTGCTGAATTTATAGAAAAATTAACAACTACTCGTATTATTTATTAACTTTTCTCCTATTTAACAGATTTTCATGAAATTTTGTGCATTAGTTACAGGTAGTATATTTGTTTTGTATAGCAACTCTTGTTACGTTTGAGAGAAAGGGTTGCATTTAGAGGAAATTAATAACTTCTCTCCTATCTAACAGATTTTCATTAAAATTTGCACAGTAGTTGTAGGCAGTATATTTGTTTTGTATACAAACTCTCATTATACTTGTGTAAAAGAAACTGTCCCATTGTAGGGGTGAATGTAGATAAAATTAATACCTTTTCTCATACGAAACAGATTTTCATTCAAAATTGTACGGTAGTTAAGGGTAACATATTGAGTACAAGCTCCAATTATATTTGTGGAAAGGAAACTATCCCATTATAGGGGTGAATTTAGACAAATTTAATAAGTTTCCTTCTATCTATCAGATTATGATCAAACTTTGTACAGTAGTTAGAGGTAAAATATTTATTTTGTAACAAGAGGCAAAGCTTTCTCAGGAATTAGTGGAATAGGCTTTACGACAGCTGACATGTATGCTCTTTTTATTTTGTGACACGTTTCGGTGTAGTAATTGTAATTTCCTTCACAAAATTAGCAGCATCTTTCTTTACCTGATCTGTCAAGCTTATCTGTGTCAGAAAGAGAAGTTACTCCTTTTTAGAGACTGCATTGGGTGTGGTAATTTAACGACGCTGTATCAACCACTAGACAATTTAGAGTCGATAGGATTGGTGATAGTAAGATGTTATTTGACGACATGAGACCGAGGATTCGCCATAGATTACCTGACATTCGCCTTACAGTTGAGAAAAACCTCGGAAAAAACCCAACCAGGTAATCAGTCCAAGCGGGAATCGAACCCACACCCGAGTGCAACTCCGAATCGACAGGCGAGCACCTTAGCCGAATGACGCCGGTGGCCTGCAGTAAGTTTCTAGTTCTCCTTCTCTCAGACCTCTCAGAAGATTAGAAAACATTTTCCTAGTTCTGCATCGTCTGTCACTTTTTCCAACAGATGATCGAATGATAGCCCTGATATTCTGAAGTAGTGAAGAAAATTATCTTCATAGGCACGAAGCTCGTGAAAAAGACAGTGAAATTAGCCATACTGCGCTCATTGAAAGATCATCCGATGTTTCCAATATTTTCTACATTTAACATGTCTTTTCTAGGACGGAGAAGAAATAATAAAATTAGTTCTTCCTCGACGTGCATTATTACAATACGAGTGAAAAATGACACACCTTTTGCAGTTCGACTGCCGCCGGAACCGACGACACACACCGCCCGTGTCGACTGCAGAGTCGCTCATGTCGCCTGCTTCTGCCGTCTAAGAACCGCTCATGTTGGCGGCAGACCGACTGCTTTTAGCAGTCGACCTTGGCGGCTAAAAGTCGCTCGTGTGTGAGGGCCCTAAAGCAACCCGTTTTCCATTTAAATACATTACCGACTGCATCCCCACGACAAGCCGCTAAGGTCAACTGCTTTTTGCAGTCGACCTTGGCGGCTAAAAGTCGCTCGTGTGTGTTTAAATGCGACAGACTCATGTCAGTACTGGCATGTAAAAGAACTTCTGCGGGAAAAAATTCCGGCACATCGGCGACGCTGATATAACCCCTGCAGTTGCGAGTGTCGTTAAATAAACCATAATTTAAAATTTAATTTTTCTCGAAGAGTTAAATCGTGATCTCCCATTCCAAACTAGTATTTCGTGCATGTCGTAATGATAGTGATGTTGTATGTTGGTATTTAATTCACAAGACTAAGTTGATGAGCTGATATAGATCTGTTATGGATGTGGCGGCGAAGAGAAAACTAGTGACCCCGCCCAGCCTAGCCCAGAGAAGAGCGCCATGGAGGGCAGGAGGGTGCGCCGGATCCGCCAGCAGGTGTTCGCCGATCGCTATCGCACAACTTTCATCGGTCAGTGTCGAACCAAACGTCACCGCCAGTTTCACTCCGTCGGCAGCTCTTTGCACATAATCACGTGCCGTTATGGCAGTCAACGAACGTGTGATTTTCATTTTTTTTGTTTTTCATTTTATCAACAGTAATTTCACTAGACGTTTTGATTTATCTAGAGAAAATCAAAACTCCAGTGGGATTTAATTGACTATTACATGATTAGAAGAAAGTATATAAAGATTAGAATTAACGAAGTACTCCAATACAATAAAATATTAATTGACTTACGAAAATACAACTGTCTTCAAATGTATTATTGTACCATCTCAACATTACAAATATTACGCTAGATGCATGCTAGATGGCAGTAGTGAGCAATGCCTTCTCGTCGAGAAGTTCTCGATCTATACACGATGGCAATGTTACTAGTCAAGAAGACTTTGTTGATTGTGTCATTTTTATTAAAATGCAACATTCCACTTCAATTATCCGAATCCCAGTAATCAACGTCACTTGACAGATGATTTTCAATAAGTCTTAATAGGTATTAAACAATCTCTGATACGTGACTATCCATAATATCATATAGCAGAAGCTATAACATAACCTAAATAATATACACAAGTGTTAGAAAAATTTTAATTAACGACGATGATATAAAAATAAACATGAATAATTTTAAAAGGAATTATTATTGAATGTATAAATTTCAAATTTGAATGTGGTTGATGGTTCAATTGATGTTATATTGGACGTGTGCGTAATAGAAGTGGAACTCGTTGATTTAGGCCTACATGGTGTATTCAACTTATTCAGGATTTCCGAATGAATAATTTTAAAAGGAATAATTATTGAATGTGCAATTTTCAAATTTGAATGTGGTTGGTGGTTCAATTGATGTTATATTGGACGTGTGCGTAATAGAAGTGGAACTCGTTGATTTAGGCCTACATGGTGTATTCAACTTATTCAGGATTTCCGAATGAATAATTTTAAAAGGAATAATTATTGAATGTACAATTTTCAAATTTGAATGTGGTTGGTGGTTCAATTGATGTTATATTGGACGTGTGCGTAATAGAAGTGGAACTCGTTGATTTAGGCCTACATGGTGTATTCAACTTATTCAGGATTTCCGAATAGTGCTCTTCATTTATTTGTAAATATGATTTCAGAAGATGCATAGGTATGATCAGTGATTTTTATTAATTCTTGTTCTTGAATGCCAATGCGAGTCATATTTGAAACTGCTGTGCATCGACTGGAGTGGTTTGTAATTTTCTGTTTTTTTTTTTCTTTGACATCCAGACCAGTGCAGTTTGAAATGTTGGCAAACAAAGAAACAAATGCTAGGGTAGTGATAAAAATAAACAAATGCTAATGAAGCGATAAAATTAAACAAATGCTAGGGACGCGATAAAATTGTACGATAAGCAGCCATGATTGGTTGAAAAGACGTCCATTCGTAGTGTTTTATTGGTCAAAAGTAGTATGACGTAGTAAAAGTGTAATAGTCTACGTAAATATTACAGCAGCGTTTGTAGCTCAATTGGCATAGCGCTGTCCTACGACCATCCGAGACTGACTGAGCCACATGTCAGATAAAGCAGTGGTATTCAACCGGGGTATGCGAAGACTTTATAGGCGGGGTACGTAAGATTAAAAAAAAAAGACATAACGTTTCATGAATGATCAGAGCTAATGATTGGATTACAAATTCGTTTTCCACCACTTCATCTGAATTTTCCCTAAAATTGAAAGAAAGTTTGCTAGAAATATCCGTAAATAGTGCACTAAAAATAAAATTCGAAAACTTGACAATTTGTGACTATTGGTGTTATGCTCACAAAGAGTAGGGCAATATGGCCATTGCACACCCTTTGCCATTCCCCCTCTAGTTATTTGTGTGAGCAGAGTTTCTCTGCATTGACATCAATTAAAATGAAGGACATAAATCACTTGAATTCCGAATCATCTCTGATTCTCGCACACACGAAGGTTCGACCAAGAATGGAGGAGCTGACGTGCAGGAAACATTAGGCATCTCATTAACAGGACAGAACCACTTAAGTTAATAAGCGAAGCGAGTGGATTTATCTTGGGAAATCTCAGACCTCGAGTGACATTTATTAGGACTATTTCGTGAATAAAATAAAAATGTAAATAATATATCCCTAAAATTCGATCACAAAATGTTAATAATTGTATACAGGATGTTTAAAAAATACGGGGCATAATTTCAGATATGTATTTCCCACATGTAGACAATCAAAATAGTTCATTACAACATGTGTCCGGAAATGCTTCATTTCCGAGTTATGGCCTTCACAACATTGAAATTCGCCGGAACGTTTTTCTTTCCGCAGGTCGTTGTCATTACAGAAGATGTTCAAAATGTCCACCTCCTGCTTGAATAGAGACCTCACATCGATGTCTCATTGACCTGCGAACACGATCCCAAACTCCAGGAGTATTGCGTATGTCCTCAGAACATGCCACAATTCGATTCCGAAGGGATTCCAAATCAGGAACCGGAGACGAATAAACCAATGATTTTAAATGGCCCCACAAGTAGAAATCGAGAGGGTTCAGATCAGGTGAGCGTGGAGGCCAAGCAATTGGGCCACCTCTACCTATCCATCGATCAGGAAACCTTCGATCCAAGTACCTACACAACACTGAATGTAACCTTCGCCTCGGAATGAACTGTCAGAGTGCTCTCTTAATGTCTCCTTTGACGGCAACGACCTGCGGAAAGAAAAACTTTCCGGTGAATTTCAATGTTGTGAAGGCCGTAACTCGGAAATAAAGCATTTCCGGACACATGTTGTAATGAACTATTTTGATTGTCTACATGTGGGAAATACATGCCTGAAATTATGCCTCGTATTTTTGAAACACCCTGTATTTACGAGTACTTAACCTATTCAGACATTGTGAAGTTGAAATAGATGAATATCGATTACTGCAATGAAGAAATTCGATGTTATTATTCAGTAATGCCAATTGCGAAAAGGGAAATACAAGTTTTTTTGTGTCTATATGGTGCGCCGTTTTGAACGTCGTCTTCACTGCGTAAATATATTAATTAATTTTAAATATTAATCTTGGATTCATTGCTTTAAAGTTGAAAGATAAGTTTAACCGTGTAGTTGCATCTTAATGTATTCATGATCATCAATTTACGGGAAAAGAGTTGGCGACAACGACTAAACAAAAGAACGACCATGCGATAAATTGATAGCGATAAATGTAGCTGCAAAAATTATCGCATATTGTGACTGTGATTGGTTGGAACTCAAAATTTAATTACACTTCATTGGTCGAAAATGGAATGACGTTCATATAAACGAACTAGTAGTTTAATTCGATGGTGTTTGGGTAAAGGAAAATCAGCCGTAAAATGAGTTTCGAGTTAAATGAAAAGTAAACATCGGTCTCTTATTGTAGTGCAAACAATTTTTACACAAAATATAAAACACATCAGATGCTAGTCTTCTTTTGTTTCTTGCACGCTTTCTTGTAGAATTGAACATCTGTATTTCCCCTGGAGGGGGGGGAACATTTGCACAAAAAATGACAACCCCCTTTACCCGAACACCATCGAATTAAGTTCAGATATACTTAGGTATAATTTGAATTAACAACTTTGGAAAAGTATCTCTAGTGGTACAGGAAGAAAAAGATTGAATACCACTGAACTCATAGGATACCAGTTCTTTCCCAGGGGTAAAAGGCGGTCGAAATTGGTGTCAATGACACCACCTCATTCTAGTGCCGTGGTTAAGAAAGTATGAAGCTCTATCTACATGTCCCTCAAGCGCCTTTGTGGCATATGTAGGGGGTATATTTACCTGTCTTATGAGCAGGCTTCGAGACTTCGGACCCAATAGAGCAGTTCAGTGGGAAATCCGCATAACGGCGTACTGAGTATAGTGGTAAACCGTGCGGTGGGTGGGGGTACTGTAGAATGCCTGCCAACAAATACGCAGAGGAAAACGCTCTGGATTTGAAGGTTCTGACAAATAATTTGGTTTTCATACAAACTGTGTCTGAAACTATTACACGGTTACAAAAGTCAGATGAAGAGATGCCGGAAGCCTTCAAATTAATTTAGAAAATGAACAGAGAATTAATGAGACATCAAGTACACGGGTACTGAACGTGTAAAACAGAAGTGGAAATCAATTTTATGTAAAAATAACGGATATGGAACATTGTGTAACAAACAGCAAATTAGTGGACATAGAGTCACCCGAGAATAAAGGACTGTCTCTTAGAGACTGCAATGATGTTAGGTTTTTTCGTTTTGCTTCTATCACGTCATGCGACGTAGAGCGCAGCTTTCTACAGTACAAACTTTGGCATATAACCGAAAAAGATTTACGTTTGAGACACTGAGAATGTAGCTTGTAGTAGGTACATTGCAATTCGGTACTGTAACTGGACTTCCTAAAGACGACCAATAGGATAAATGAAAAAATTAAAATTGCTACATGTTTATTTCCACCATTAACACTGTGTATAATTAAACAAAAATGCTTATAAAAGACAGGAGAATAAATGTTTTCACATTCTTTTGACATTATCATTGTGTTATGTATATTTACTTTCAGAATGTACATATGTGTGTTCCCCATACTACCGTACTCTACTCTAAATAGCAATGTTGTTACCTCAACACATCTCTATCTACCTGCAGCGAGTCAACAACCTATAGTGGATGCACAGTAAACTTATTGTATCGGGTCCAAAGTCTCGAAGCCTGCTTATGACTTTATGAATAAAGTCCGTATTCTTAGTCACACAACATTGGAATGAGTGTAAGTGTGCATGGAGTATACAATATGGCATGTGTCCTACAGTACAGACTCTGCTCACAATCATAACAAATAACGCGCACAGCAGGATCGCTCTACAACAGGCTCCTTACTCCTAAACAAGTATATGACTTCAGTTTAGCAATGTTTGTGAGACTGTGCACTACTAGTTGAAATAAAGATGCCCAAAGGAATTGCGAAAAGTACAGAAGTGGGTGGAGGAATTCGGAAGACAACATTTCTGTGTAAATGACGACATAATTGTGTGTAATTTATGTAATACTGATACGATCTATTGTAAAAGGTGTATCTATTTACAGCAGCACTGTAATTCCAAAATATATACATATATAAACTATTTTAAGTTCACAGAAGTGAGTCTGACGATCAGTCTTTGACTAGCAGTGTATGGCGATATTCCTTCCCACAAAGTTGAGGACAAGCACTTTGAAAACTACTGAAAAGTACACTCGTACACAAGAGCAGTATCTGTGTTGCAGTAGTAACGGTATTTTAAATTAAATTTTAACGCAAAGATTACTATAAACATTTCATTAAGAACAGTATCTATGAAACAGTAACATTCAAAGTTATAATTTCACAGTAAAGACTATGTTTTTTTTTTAATATACAACACAGTCCTACTCTTAAAATAATTTTCTCATGTGTGCTTGTTTTTCTTGATGTTGGCGTCGTCTGTTTCATCGTACAGCACCACACGCTACTACTCTTCTTCAAGTCATTGACTCATTGCACAAACTCCGAACGCACTTAAGTTTAAAGTTTAAGGACTAAGATTCCAGTCTTTACGTAAGACTTAAAGGAAAGGCTACAATAATGATTGAAAAGACTTATTGGCAAGACACTAAACTCGCATTCAGGGGTTTCCAGGCTCATATACCATAATCAAGGGATGAGGCGATATTAGCTCCCAATCATGGTAGAAGAGCTCAACCTTGATCACGAGCGCATAGCGCATCCACTGTAACGTAGACAACAGGGATGTACATGCACATGCAGCGAATAAAGGCAGCAATTATTACAATAACTTGCGTTACTAAATTTCTGGCTATGTAATAGGGCAAATTACTCAGTTATTTAATATACATGTACATATATAAACAAATCGCAAAGGGAAGGGTTTTTAGGAACAAAAAGAGAAATAGGAAAAGTTAATTGTATGTAAGCCATTTTATTGTTAAAAGCAATTATTTATTATGTAAATACTTCACTTCATTGGTTAGGAGAAACTAATAGGGTCTACCTGCTCGACGTGTGTGATCTTAAATACTTTTGAGTATTTGTTGAAAAAATAATAATGGCAATATTGATTGAAATAGAGTATATTGATTGTGTGATTGTGAAAATGTAGTTCTTACTCTCCAGTCGTGATTATGTAATGAGTTTTCTTAGAGTGATTTGTGAGATGCACGAAACACGAAAAAAAAAAAAAACAAATTGATTAAATTAAGATATTGAGAGCCATCGTAATTTTTAGGGCCAGTCATTTAAGGGGATATGTATGACTTTTAAAACTTCCACAATTTCGGCCAAAATTTGTGAAATTTAAACTATATAAACAGATCTATAATAATATCATCTGTACAAAATTTGGTGCAATTAGGTCTAATAGTTTTGAAATTATATTTTTAAATATATTTTATATTGACGTTACTAAAAAAAGCTCCTTGCATCAAAGTTCTAAAAATGTTTATTTCATATTTGCTAAAAATCCTGAAAATAGTTATTAGAATAAAAGTGAATTACCATTTTGAGTTTAGTAATAGTAGAAGTTAAAGTGCAATCAAAGATAAAATATTAATCCTAAATTAAAGAAACACGTACCGTAGTCTAATAAAAGTAAATATCCAGAAACAAGCAACAAATAAAACATCAACATTGCATTTTAAATAAAGAAATAAAATGAATCTAGATACAATCTACTGACCCAAATGTAAATTAATTTACCTTCGATGTCAATTCCGAAATCAATTTATTTCTCTCTTCTCCTGAATAATGCCTATATATATTTTTCATGTTGCGTCTCATAATGCCGTTTTATGTTGATTTTTTTGCAAATTATATTTTTTTTAACACAACAAACAGTGGACTTCTTCACCATGTTCGAAGCATAAATATTGTATCTTCCACTCTTCCTTGAAAGCTTTAAGCTCTTCCGTTCCGTCATGATGCGCTGTGTTCTAAGATCTGTACATCCTTTAGCAATGTTTACAGATAAAAGAGCTCTGCGCGCGCGCAGCGGGCATAAAATAGCTCTCGCTCGCAATTATTAGTCCCCATCGCAAGACTGCCATAATCTTTCAATCACTTCGTGATACCTTAGTGGTTTGTTTGGTCATAAATACTGCAATTAGGAACTGAGTTAAACATGTATTGGTTTCCATTTTTACTACAAAACAAAAGCTACAGATATTCTAATTCGCAAAACCTGAATACATAGTTGTACACACTGGCCATGTTTGAAGAATGTTCTGTTAGGGCTCTAATGGCAATATATGAATGGAGCGATTCATGAACTTAACGCCAAATAGACCAACATGACGATAGATGGTAACACGTCAGAAGTACATGTGTGGGGACTGACCGGTAGAGGGCAGGAAAATAGAAATCAAAATGTAGCTTACCATTCCCAACGGACAGTCACGGTATGAGCTCCCAGTTGAAGCAACTAAAATGAACCTAAAGTAGTATAGAAAACATAGTAGCAAGACAAATAACGTCTATGAACCTATGATAATTCTGATTTTTTATGGGATAAAAATCTGCTTTCAGGAATGTTTGTCCAAACATTTTCGTCCAATACAATATTTCGTCCAAATTTATATGACCAGCACATTACGTCCAATGGAATAAGTCCATAGCATTTCATCCAATAGTGAATTTCGTCCAGAAATTTTTAGTTCACAAACATTTAGTCCAATATACATATTGTATAATCGTGATTGATTTTGGATTTTCAGTTACTAGAAGCACATTTTAAACAGATGCCAGCAACAGAATACCAAATAAAGGAAAATTAAAAAAAAGACAGGTGTTGCTAAGGAAATGCATACTTTAGTTTTACTTGAAATTATCAGGTATGGATCCCAAAGTAATTACTTGAAAAAGTAACAAACCATTCATAAAATACGGTTACTGTTATCAACACCACTCTTATAATAAACATGGAACCAAGAAATATTGGCGATGTGGGAATCGGGAAACCTGTAATGCACGTTGTATTACAAATGTAGATTTTCAAAATATAATTATATATAAAATTAATCTTGCTGCGCATCTTCATCCACCTGATGGTGCTGCAATGCAAGCAAAGGAAGTTGTCCAAAGAATAAAGCAGATAGCTAGCAGATCAAATGAAGCTCCGATGAAGTAATGAGGGAGGGTATGGAAGGGTGCAGAATGAGGAGGTTTTGGTAAAATTGCCACACAGACAAAATGTGAAAAGAATAATCAACATAAAGCAAAATCGAGACAGGCCGGCAATACCGCGGTCGATACTAGAAGTTAACATTAATCATCCATACAATTTGACTAAAGCCCACGTGCATCAACGTCGGTTAGTGTAACTACCAGTTAAAATTGTCACCTAACCCCTGGTTAAGCATTTTTACAGTGGATCGACTTCGGTTATGACTTAAATAGGAGGTTAACCACAGTAATCTCTAACCGGCCATATTCGAGCGGTTAAAAGAGATAACCAGCTTTCCAAGTAAAGCAAAATGGCGGCCAGAGCCACAGATGTTTATTTCGAAGACGATTATTATTACACAGTACTTGAATTATTTGGATAGAGCGTGAGCGTGAAGTTTCTATAGTGGAAAGAGAGAATTCTTACGAGGAATTAGGTGACAGAAAAATTCAGGAGGGATTTCGTTTATCACAATCTACAAATGGATCACTTGAAATAACACAAAAAGTCATATTTCTCCTATGGTTCGGCTGCTTGTATTACGATTCTATGTAACTGATACTTTCTGTATTTTAAGAGGGAATACTCGAATATCTCTTTCTCTATGTCACTGGCTGAACAAAGAGAGGTTATTTATGGATCTTAGGATAATGAACAGTTCCCTCGTGTAAATGAGGTGATTGATCGTATACACACTCCTATTAATCTTCTGCATCCTTTTTCTTTATAGATATTCCATCTTTTGATATAATATATTTAAATTCTAGTAATTAAGTCTAGCAACACTTCAACCAAACATTGGGATATAATCATTTTTGCATTCAATTTTCTATTTTGTACGATTTTAACCTAACAACAAAGAAATGCAACTCGCAAATATAACAGCGCCCAAAGGCAAACAAATGCAAAGCGAAAATGTAGGACACGTTCATTTCGATTTAGAACGGAGTGAGCGCAGTCATTTTTAGACGTTGACTATTATCTTTACAGCGGTATGGATGCTTTCCTTTAGTCATTTTGTAGAAACAGTGTACCATCACAGACTTTACTCTGGTTAAATGAGGTGCCAGCTAGCCATGTTTAAGTAATCGGTGATTATGAATGGTGCACACAAATTACATTTTAACCACTGTTACTGTTTAACCGTCGTTTCATAATCTACGATTACTGCGTTTTTAACCGATGTTGATACACTTCGCCATAAATCTAATACGCAGTTATTTTGCATGATAGTGGAAGAGATAACTCAGACAGGTTACTGATATTTTCAATTGAAAGCAACTTGCGATTACTTGCAGCAAGCGACACTCTTCTATAGGACGGCACAGTCTGTTCACAGTACACGGTTTTATATGGGGCTTGAGTTTCCTATGGTGTATGCACAATCTACAAATATATCACAAGCCGCAAGTCACTTTACAGAGAACTGAAGAATTTTCGACACGAAACAACTTTGAGTTGTACAACTTGGAGTTGTACTCCCACGTTGTGACCTTGAAATTGCGTATATGACTCATATTATTTCATAGAGCCCAGACCGTTTCCGTAAATGTAAGCTATACGAGAAACACTCGTGTGCCAAATAGACCGGTTCTGATTTTAGTAAACCAGTTGAGGAACTCGATCTGTCTCTCCTAATAAACCTGTTACTGATGCTTGACACAATGACCTTGATATTCAATTCTGAGCACTATGAGAGGGTGGCCCAATGAAGGCAACTAATTGCTTGCATTATGTGTCTATCTTCCATTTTCATGTTAGCGGTTGACTACAAATCCAGTGGACTGAGATTAGATTCCCGGCAGGAAAATGGAGATCATTTCCCTTATTTTTATTTGTGTGGTATTACCACATTATAGTATATACAGCTGCGAAGCTTGGGATGACTTTTTGCATTTCTCGCGTTAGTTGCTAGCCGCTTGGAGCGCTGTGAGTACTAGGAACAATAGACTGTGTCACTGCCATCGTGATTTAATATAGGCAGACCATGTGACTCGCTTAACCCGATCACGGAGGGTGGCGTTTCAACCATATAAATTAGTTGGAATGCATAAAGACTAACATATATTTCTCTAAAATGTAGTGTAATTGCATTAATAAATTTAAAACAATGATTATGAGACATTCCAGATATAATTCACTTGCGAGTTAAGGTGTAATATTATTTTTTGTGTGAAAATTACGTTTTTCGTATGTGTAATACCTGACTTTATTTGGATTAAATATTGGGAAATTCTTGTACATTAATTTATGCACGATTCAATAATTTTCAGTTGCACTGCACGAATATTTAGATATGTTGAAATTATAGGTTATGTTTACTGTACCAGTAGTCTCCAATGCTCTGTCACTACATAAATGTATGTTATGTCATATGGATATTATAGGTTATGTTTACTATATTTAACTTATATTCCTAAATTCGCAATTATACATTATAATTAAACATAATGTCATGTATGACACCCAATGTCTGTATTTTAATACTACAATTGAGTACTGAATTATTGTATTTATCTACTACCTAAGAGACGAAGTAACACAATCGTACTTACACTAATTTCATAGGAGTGGTATGGTAAATTTTCTGTCTACAATCAAGGAAGGTAGATGTGCTAAATTAAAATCACAATATAAAATCGTTTTTTTAAACCTCAAAATAGCTTCCATTCTAAACTTTAAATGTTGACGCGAACAGATTATATTAACATGTAAAATTCTCTTCACATTAAAATAACACAGTTTTGTAAGTATGTCTGAAAGATATAATGCAACAAGAAGTAAACGGAACTTAATGGACACATTACACTAAATAAAACTTAGCAATGATACAGAATAAAGTTATAATATAATATTTCACTGAGTTCCATACACTGAAATAGAAAACCCGAACATACATTATCATCTGCTCGGGAAAGGGTCTGTGCTGAGGCGATATTAGCGATCGTGGTGGTCAGCAACTATATATGTATGCATATTTATTAAGTATTGGGTTTCGCAACTGTATATACTAAACTGTGATATTACCTAATTCACTGATGTCAACGAGAGCGCAAGCGTGCTCACCGTTGGAGAGCACACAGATACAAGTCACTGGTGAACACAACAGTTGAATCAGGGATTGCTGAAATAGCACATGCCACTATTTGTGGCGAAATGAGTTTATTGGAGTTTCATGGACTGTTGATATAGGGCTATCATTCCATGCAGAGACCTCATATGTCAGTAAAGCCGTCTCACATTTGGAGACCTGTGAAATCCTGGAAGCATACAGAAACAACTCATATGAAAAACATGTGCCGACACATTGGTTCCGATTCCAGATGACAGATATCTAAGACATAAGGATACAAAAATTGATCCCACTCAATAACAATGTCTCAATTCTGGATGTGAATACGTCGAAAAATAACTCAACAATTGCTATACCTGTTCCAATAAAACTTTCCATGAAATTTTGTTCTCTTTCTGTAAACGGCCCCAGGGAAACTTATTTTTTTATGGCCTTCGTAATTGCGCTCGAGTGGCCAAAATTTGTGTAAGCACTTCTTTTGACATTATTAAAATGATGTAAGAAAAATTAATAATGTTTTTATCTGCTCCCATTAGAATGTTTGTTTGTAAGTACAAAGGAGAATAACATATTTACTTTCTTCATGGAATATCCAGACAAAATCGTGCCAATTCAAAGAGAGAAGCTTGGTGATATACGCAAACTAATGCGTTACATACCACATGAATATCAAGAATTTTACAATAATATTCTTCAGTGGCTATTGTGTGGAAAAAAGTTCATTTATATGCTGAACTTGTGTATTAAGTACACAGTAAGCCTATGTATATGTTTTATCCATAATTTGACAAATAAACTTTAGTTGAACTGAAATTATTGTAATACAATTTTGATTCCTTGCAGAAACAGCACATGTCAAACTAATATATTGTAAATTTTATTAGTAACAACAATGTAATTTATTCGTCACAACAATAATTTCTTTCTACAATTCACCTTAAACGCTATCGTCAACAATTGGATTTTCACTCAACACAGTATTCGTTATAGCACTCCACCGACGACAATGACAATTTACTCGGACTAGTACGAACAACAATGAACTGTTAATCTTAACTAATATTTACAAAGCACTATTTACAAATCAGAACTATCAGTTCTCAGTTCACAGTTCTTCTAGCTCAGTCACTCGAGTTCACAGTATCTCGAACCACAGACCTTCAGAGACAGTTCACTGTACTCGAACTCAGGTCCCTCCAACTGCGGTCCACTGCACTCGAACTCAGGTCCATCCAACTGCGGTCCACTGCACTCGAACTCAGGCCTTCGGATGCTGACGCAGATGCGGACGCACACTCGAGTCGAACTCCGGTACACAAGACTGGCTTGCTTGCTCTGGCTTACTCACTGACTGAATAACTGAAAACTGCTGTCGTTCCTTCGCGTCCGTAATTTATAACCACAGCGACGTAGCCTCGAAAGTTCGAATTCGCGATTCTTCCACTTCGACGGATTTCTCGGCCTCTCTAGGCAAGCAGAAGATGCGCGCGCAAACTCCTTTCGCCACGTACGCCCTTTCCCCTTACTTCTCTCCGCCGCGCGCCATCCCAAAGCGCTCCGCGAAGCCCGCGCCGGCCCACGCGCGGTCCGCCCTCTTGCGGGACGCTGGTCGTGAGTTCGAATCTCACGTCGCTGTCACAATATATTGTATATTATTTTAATGTACCGAAGTACATATGATATTTCCATTCAGATATTCTGCGTCATAATCCAACCAGAATGGAGGTATCGTGTGGTTAGCAGGATGATCCCCACAGCTGTTATAGCTGGCATCTCTCTCTCCTATACAGAGGGAAAAACATGCGAAGTATGCCATTTTAAGGTGTTTTATTATTGCAACTATTAGATAAGGATCTTAATACATAAGAAACAGAGCTCAATTTCTGAGTAAAATATTCTGTGTATGTTTTCCAGTTCAAGTGATTATCTATTTCCAAACCAAGAAACTTTGTGTATACAGGGTGTTAAAAAAAAGTATTCAATATTTTAGGAGGTAATGGTGTGCATCAAACGAGAATAAAATGTCTAATAAGCATGCGTGCTAAAACACATACTTTCTGAGAACTGAACACTTGTTCATAGGAGATGCTAAATGTGACGTCCATTTATGGCAATGCATTTCTCTGCTCTACAATACACCAGACTACCAGATAATCATAGCATAGTTGACACCCCTGGCACGGAATGCTGATACGTCGCAAGGAATACTGAAAACAAAAGTCTGGTTGCGGATATGAGCGGGGTTCAGCAGAGATGGTGTTGTGAATTTTCGTAATCACCATGTGTGGAATGATGAAAATCCTCTTACAGTTGAAGAAGTAAGGCATCAGCACCGATTCTCAATCAACTTATGGGCAGACGTTCTTGGTGATAGATTAAGGGCCATACGTGCTACCACAGAGATTAACTGGGGCTCGTTATCAGGACTTTCTTATTAGCATATTGCCTACATTGCTGGAGTATGTGCCATTTCAGCAAAGACTACAGATGTGGTTCATGCATGATGGCACACCAGCACATTTTTTTTCCGCAATGAGCGTGAACACCTGACGTTGACATTTCAGGACCGCTGGATTGATTGAGGAGGCCCCACACCTTGACCTGCTCGTTCCCCATACCTAAATTCCCTAGACTTTTGGTTATCAAGAACAACCAGGTCAATTTCAAAGAGTGCGTGATTCCTTACGCCCAAGGGCAGAGGAATGCATTGCCATGAATGGACGTCAGATCGAGCACCTGCTCTGAACAAGTATTCAGATCTCATTAAGTATGTGTTGTAGGACCCATGTTTATTAGATATTATTTTCTTGTTTTGATGCATACTAGCATCTCCTAAAATATTGGAAACTTTTTTTTAACACCTGTATACTTAAATCATATCAGATCAGTTTTATTATTAACTAGCCGAACCCGTGCGCTCCGCTGCACGCGTTAGAAATAAATATAAAGTAATTACATAATTAAAATAGGACATTTGATCCAGTGAACATTCGTGTTTGATAGAAGGATAAATAGTTTAATATGTTACTTAATTTAAATTGCATCGAAATAATTAAAATGCCATCATTTTTGTCCAGAGACCACTCATTTGGTGCAATGACAATTCCTTTAACTTGATTCTTAATTTTTATTACATGCAACCATAGTTTAATGAAGATAGAAATCATTTAGATTTAATGTGTATATTTTATTTTACTTGTTATAGGTTTCCAATGAATTATGGTAATAAGTAAATTTTAACCCTTGTTTTCTACGTATTCAGTAAATGGCGCTTGGCCCACTATGGTTCTGAACCCTTCAAATAACTTAAATTATATTATATAATATTACATTACATTATAAATTATATTATATTATATTGTATTATATTACATTATATTATATTATATTATATTATATTATATTATATTATATTATATTATATTATATCAGAAGTTACTTTAATAACATTATAGCATTATGTCCATCTAGAGAAACTACACTTTCTAATGGTGAATTAATAATTAATTATACAAATCGGTTAATTTAGCTTCCGATATTACTTCATACAAACACAGAAACATTCTCTGTAGGCTATGTTTCATAGCTTTCGATTGTTGTTGTCCAAGGCCCCTTATAGACGAAGTCATTTGTTTTTTAATTCATTACACGGCCTTAGATGGCAGTTATTTTAATTTTAAAACTCATTTATCTCATTAAATATCAGTCCTATCAAATTTTTTCAAGCAATAAAACTTATCGAAAATTATTTTTAAAGAAACTTTTGTTGTTATATAATATTTTTCACAAAAATCAATAATAAGCGAGATGTTTCGATTTATTTAATTCAGGCCCCCTTATAGCCACCCTTTTAAATAATGTATTTTGAATGCCATATAGCCTAAAATCTAAGTTACAACGAACTTAATTTATATTCCAATTTTCATCGAAATCCGTTCAGCCATTATCGCGTGAAAAGGTAACAGACAGACAGATAGACATACAAACAAAAATTTCAAAAAAGCGATTTTCGGTTTCAGGATGGTTAATTATATATGTTAGGACCAATTATTTTTGGAAAATCGAAAATTACCAGAAAAATTTCTGCTACAGATTTTATATATTATTTTAATATACCGAAGTACATATGATATTTCCATGCAGATATTCTGCGTCATCATACGATGAAAGAGTAATGGAACGGAGAAAATTCTCTCCGGCGCGGCGCCGGGACTTGAACCCGGGTTTTCAGCTCTACGTGCTGATGCTTTATCCACTAAGCCACACCGGATACAACCCCGACGCCGGTTAGAATCGTCTCAGATTAAGCTCCAACTCTTGGGTTCCCTCTAGTGGCCGCTCTCTGCACTACGTCATAGATGTCTATGAACGCAGGACCGAATTCCACACATGTGTGTATCTATATATATGATATGCGTAAATCACTTCGTTATTTAAGACGGCGCTTATTCCGTCGGATCCCGGCCAACTAGTCACTCATATCGAGTGCACCTCAGCACATGTGTGGACTTCGGTCCTGCGTTCATAGACATCTATGACGTAGTGCAGAGGGCGGCCACTAGAGGGAACCCAAGAGTTGGAGCTTAATCTGAGACGATTCTAAACGGCGTCGGGGTTGTATCCGGTGTGGCTTAGTGGACAAAGCATCAGCACGTAGAGCTGAAAACCCGGGTTCAAGTCCCGGCGCCGGAGAGAATGTTTCTCCGTTCCATTACTCTTTCATCGTATGCTACAGATTTATTATTAGTATAGATTCAGACTTGTTAAATGGGCAGCTATTAATATAATTAAGGCTGTGGAGTCATAAACGGAATAAATTTTGAGTGGAGTTTGTAAAAATTGATCCATTCTACCATTTCAAGTATTCTCGAACTATAATCATGTCGGTGAGAGTGGGTTAGGAGGAGTTTTGTGTCTATTGCACGCAGAAGTGTCTTCATCGCATTGGGTTTGACAGGGCGTGTACTAGTCCGCGGGATTCGAGCTCACGTCCGCCGTCGGCGAGTCTTCGTCTGCTGCGTGACCGAATTAATTCCAGTGTGCGTTATTTTGCAGGCTTCCCTCAAGCTGGCTAGGAACACACGCTACTTCCCGCTTAATTACTTACAAGCGCAGTAAACTGAGGTCACTTCCTTCTTTTAGGCAAAGATCTCCAGCTTACTTGAAAAACATATAATTTTTCTAGGTCCGTCGGTTAATGAACGCAGTTTAAACGCTGGCGGATCAAAGAGATTTCTAGCGAACGAATATATAGGGTTATTCAAAAGGAAGTTACATTTCGAGAGGAAAGAGCATGATAGGTAAAAGGTTGAAGAGAGGAAAAGGTAACCCTATGCAATCCGTCTAGCAAAAGGAGGACATATCCTCTTTTTTAATCATTTTATCCTGTCCAGCAGCATTAAAAAATTGTCCGTCATTTCGCATTTCAACTAGAATTAATATGAATCTTGAATAATGTGCGATATTTATTTAGTATTTAGTATTTATTTAACCTGGTATAGATAAGGCCGTCAGGCCTTCTCTGCCCCTCTACCAGGGGATTACAACTATGATATGAACAATAAAATTACAATTAACATTAAATTTACAATTACAATTACAATAAAAATTAAAGTACGACACGATTACCTGATTAATGAAAGCTAGACATTTTATCATAGGAGTTAAGAACAAAGAATATTTTTGTATTTACTGAATTACAAATTAAACCTACAATAAGAAAAATCTATAGTAATGAAATTACCGGATATTGAAATATTTTGTGATAGATTAAGAGAACTATTTACAAGAAACCATGTCTGAACGAGTCTCAATTACTGGCCAAGTGCCTAGTAAGTTTGCGTTTGAATTCAATTTTATTTCGAGAGTCCCTGATGCTAGCAGGTAACGAATTCCAGAGTCTTGGCAGGGCTATTGTGATAGAGAATGAGTATGAGGAGGTGCGATGGGATGGTATTGTTAGTATTGTTTCATGGCAAGAGCGTGTGTTCAGATTGTGGTGCATAGAATATCTAAACAAATGGTGAAAACGTATGAAAGAATTTAACTGCTTTCAATGGTTGAAGCTGGGGCATATAAAAAACATAAAATATGATGACCTATTGACGTGCATTGAATTCGTACACTCTAAAAAGTCACTATTCATGATTCTAAGCTATTTTATCAATTTTATTCTGTAATGTACAAAGATATGCAAATCAAGTCAAGATTTAAGTTTAGATAAACAATGGTGAAAATTCTTCTATTCCAACAGTTTTGCGAGCACTGAACCTTTCTCAGAACTCCTAAAAATATTTTAGTTCTATTTATTTATCCCAAGTCACAATGGAAGTGCTGAGAGGGTATTTTCCCTAATATCTGCTTAATGGACAAAAGAACGAAGTCTCATGCTAACGGAGACAGAGGTATCATCATAGTGAAATATAATTTCAAGGAAATGTCCTGTGAATAGTTCCATAGTTATTTGTTACAATATATAAGTTTGTCTCTTAAGACTCTTGTGCACAAAGTGGGCTCCACCGATAGGTAGTGTACAGATGTAATATTGATCCAGCAACTAGTGAGAAAACTAAGGTGAGCCATTGTTTTTATCTCTACTATTTTTTGTTCATACCAATTTTTAAAAAGTCCTCCTTTTTTCACCAATGTCCTCTTATTTTAGATTCCATGTCCTTTAGAATTTCTTCTCATGATAATCCTAGGAAGAGCCTTCCAATAAAGAAAATAAAAAAAGAGAAAGGTGTCAGGCAGTTTCCTAAGAAGGAAAGCAATAATATTTAATAATATTTATTTATACTAGCTAAGTTAACGTCATAGGGTCTTCTCTTACACTCTATCAGGCCACAAAGAATACAAGCAGTGAAATTTGACAAAAAGTTAAAGAAAGTATACCCCTTAGTCGCAATAATATTTTATTAAGCTGTATTATCTAAAAATACTCTTTTAGACATAATCTTCCATCTAAAATCCCTCCTTTTTGATGTCCACAGTCACCCATATAAATTTACGCCATATATAGTGAGGGTCAGTTCCTAAACAGCAAATATTGCCGTCCTGTCAGTGTTGCCAACTGTTACCAGATATCACACGATCCTACGTACTAAATGACTTACGTACTTACTTACCGTACTTTATGTTGGAAGGTTATTCTAAATAATTCAATACTTTGTAACATATTTTCATAGGCAACCTATACGGGAAAGGGATCAACATGTCAAGTATTTTGTCTGGCAAATACGAAATTCATTGCTTTGACTAAACAATTGGCTCACGAGACCTAACCTAAAAATGTATTTTGTTTGGCTACATGAAAACTTATCTGACTATAATCTTGAATTATAACCACAACGCAACACATAAAATAACTAATATATATTAATATTAATACTGATATTAATTATTAGTGTGTTCAAATTTCACTAGCTTCCAGTAACCGGCTCAGAAATCTAGTACAATTTTAATTTCATGGAACTCCAATACCGAGAAATATTGTCGATATTTGTCTCAGCTGCCAACATACCAGTTACAAAATCACTACCATTTGTAGTATTTGTTAGTATCGAAATTCAAAACGAAGTTGGTAAAAGAAAATTCATCCTGCAAACTAGAAAATAACCACAATCCACTAGCATATGTAGTAATGGGGGCAAAAATGGTTAGGTTTCACCCTTACGGTATGAAGTAAGTATTTAGTATTTATTTATTTAACCTGGTAGAGATAAGGTCGTCAGGCCTTCTCTGCCCATCTACCAGGGGATTACAACTATAACATGAACAATAAAATTACAATTAATATTAAATTTACAATTACAATTACAATAAAAATTAAAATACGACAAGAATACCTGATTAATGAAAGCTATACATTTTACCATAGAAGTTAAGAACAAAGAATATTTTTGTATTTACTGAATTACAAATTAAACCTACAATAACAAAATCTATAGTGATGAAATTACCGGATATTGAAACTATTTACAGGAAACCATGTCTGAACGAGTCTCAATTACTGACCAAGTGCCTAGTAAGTTTGCGTTTGAATTCAATTTTATTTTGACAGTCCCTGATGCTAGCAGGTAACGAATTCCAGAGTCTTGGCAGGGCTATTGTGAAAGAGGATGAGTATGAGGAGTTGCGATGGGATGGTATTGTTAGTATTGTTTCATGGCGAGAGCGTGTGTTCAGATTGTGGTGGGAAGAAAGGTAAGTGAAGCGAGACGACAAGTACGAAGGAATAGAAGAGTTCAAGATTTCGAAGAGAAGGAGAAGTGAATGTAAATTTCTTTTCTTATCTAGTTTAAGCCAACCTATTGCTTCCAGGGATGGGGTAATGTGATCATATTTACGAACATTGCTTATAAAACGTACACACAAATTATGAGCACGTTGAAGTTTCGTTTTGTTGTCGCTGGAAAGGTCAGTCAGTAAAATGTCAACATAGTCGAAATAGGGAAATACAAGGGTCTGCACAAGGGACTTTTTTAAGCAAGAGGGAAAATGAACATTTATCCTTTTTAGCACATGGATAATAGAATATACTTTTCTGCAGGTTTCTGTGATTTGCATGTCCCAGTTGAGATTATTATCCATGTGAATGCCAAGATTTTTTACTGAAGAACTGAAAGGGATATGCACTATACTTACTTTAACGGGGGAAATGTCGAGGTGCTTTACAACGTCGGTTTGCCGTTTGTGTCCTAATATAATTGCTTGTGTCTTTCCAGGATTGATATTAAGATGGAATTTCTTTGTCCATGTCACAATCGAGTCAATATCTTCGTTCAATTTATCTATAGCGTCATTTATTCGATCTTAGCGGGAAGAGATGTAGCATTGAAGGTCGTCAGCATATTTTTTATTTTATTTTATTGGGTTATTTTACGACGCTGTATCAACATCTAGGTTATTTAGCGTCTGAATGAAATGAAGGTGATAATGCCGGTGAAATGAGTCCGGGGTCCAGCACCGAAAGTTACCCAGCATTTGCTCATATTGGTTTGAGGGAAAACCCCGGAAAAAACCTCAA
Organism: Periplaneta americana; assembly: GCF_040183065.1. Taxonomy (NCBI): domain Eukaryota; kingdom Metazoa; phylum Arthropoda; class Insecta; order Blattodea; family Blattidae; genus Periplaneta; species Periplaneta americana. The sequence goes on from NC_091124.1 coordinate 178,628,064, forward strand.
CCAGGTAACTTGCCCCGACCGGGATTCGAACCCGCGCCACCTGGTTTCGCGGCCAGACGCGCTGACCGTTACCCCACAGGTATGGACTCGTCAGCATACAAGTGATAGTTACAATGCCTTACAAGAGATGTAATATCATTGACATATATTGTGAACAACAATGGTCCGAGTACCGACCCCTGTGGTATACCTGATGTTATGTTAAGCCAGGAAGAGCTTCGATTCCCGGATACAACACATTGTTGTTTTTCCCGTAAGTAGGATTCGAACCAACTCACAGCAGTCTCTGACAAATACATATTTCTCAATTTATGGGTGAGCAGGTCAAAATTTACAGAGTTGAAAGCTTTGCTAAGGTCAAGAAGTGTTAGTATTGTTACTTTATTACAGTCGATTGCTTCACGAATGTCTTCGGTCACTTTAAGTAGAGCAGTGCTTGTGTTGTGTCCAGCTCTGAAACCTGACTGATACTTGTCGAATAGTTTGTGTTCGTTCATGTAGTTAGTAATTTGTCTGTGTACGATTCTTTCCAGTGCTTTTGATATGGCTGATCCTGACTATATATGGTAGCTAAAACTTGAATTTTTCTCTCCGGTTTCATTGTGGACCTCCATAATACGGTGCAACAATGCATCTTGCTTATGAATCTGTTAATTCAGGAAGTCAGCACCCTTATCTTCTAAATCTAATTGAAAGCAGACCGGACTTAGTGACGCAATAAATTCCCTGGATTCTTCGGATGCCATTGGTTGCTGCTGCCAGATAATCGTGAATCAACAGCTTTCTCCTGTCGCTACATCCCAGTTGAAGGTCGCCTCGAGAGGTCGTTGGTCAGCTGGACTTCACTTTCTTCGCGGTCATTTATATTACCAAGTTGTAAGACAAGAACATGCATTCGCTGGGAAACCGGAGGCCAACGTCGTGAGAATTTTAATGGAGAGGATACATAGCCGTAGGACCTCGCACAGTAAAGGCTCATCCACAATGAAAATTAAACATAACGTAAGCGTTAACTTAAAAATGTAAACGTTACAGTAAAATCAAGAACATTCGCGAAGGGAACATAAACATAACAACAAAGATACTTGGTAACCATGGAAACATAACAACGACGCCATTTCCTCATATTCTGTCGTATACTTCTAGCGCTCCACGATTGTGTACTGTTTGCAAATCACGTAAGCGTAAGCATGAAAGTTTGGAGTTTGCAAACTTTCATGTTAACATCTAACGGCAATGTTTATGTGAATCATTGTGAATGATTCCATATGATAACCTAGCCGCAAACTTCTGTGTTTGTTACGGTTATGTTTAATTTTCTTTATGCTCGACCATGCCGAAATGTAGTAATTATACACCTGGTAGCAGACCTTTAATGCATGTCATTAAAGTACACCTACTCATTAAAGGTCAGGTCTTTCAGCCAATGACGACTCAGGTTAGAACTGTTCAGCCAATGACAGGTCAGCTTTCTACCGTTATAAAACCGCAAGTATCGATTATTCTCGGATATGCAATCGAAAGAGAATTAGCGAAAAGTCACGGAGGCTGGAAATCCAATACTGTCGCAGAAGGTTATGTTCTGTTACTATAATAATTAGCGTTAATTGTAAATAATATTCAAATAAATTCAATTTGTCATCTCGTTTTTCAATGTCGAATTCAGTAATCAAGGTTATAATATTAGAATATTATCAAGTGTAACGGGACTACGTCAAGGTCAATGACATTATTGTTCCTCGGAAAAAATCAATACTTTCGCGTCTGCGCACATCTCACAATTCACGACCTAGAACAAGGTCACTTCCGATCTTGTCAGTTACAAATAAAATGTATGCATCTGAATACCGGTAATTTCAAGTTAGAAATATGGTCGAGCATAAAAAGTCGTATGAAACTCGCCTATAATGGTAATTAAGAAGCTCGTATGAAAATTATGAAACTCGCTTGCGCTCGTTTCATAAATATCCATACTCGATTCTTAATTACTATCATTATAGGCTGGTTGCATAATGTACTATTGTGAATGGGCCTTTAGGCTATATTCAATTTAAGCATATTCCAATGAGCGGTAAACTGATTTATTACGCAAGACAGGAATTATTATACATAGCCACAACATGGTGCTTATATTTGATAGATGTTTCGTGGCATGGAAGGTAAATAACAGACAAGTCGCTTATTCGGATGATGCCTCAAACCTTTCATTTTACTTTCCGGTACTCTGTGTCGTCACCACTAGCAAAACATTGGTTTAAATACAGACTTTTACAAGTGCAAAATGGCGGAGTCATTATGACGCTAGAAAAGCAAGATTGCTAATTTCATCTATGAAGTCGTTTCTTTCAAACCATATGTATTGCTTGTTTGTAACTATTGTATAAATTTATTTCAGATAAAAAGGCTGACATGTGATTTCCTGAAATCTAATAATGTACGTAAATTACAAATACTTTCTTTTAACCTTCTGTTTTGCACCAAAAACCTTAGTGTCACCCTAGATCATATAAATTATGATCTAGGTCTAGGGTATCATGAAACTAGATGAGTCTGCCCTACCGAATTGTAGAACACCAATGTAAGAGTAGTCTAACTATAGTGAAAATTATTATTTTTTTTTTGTAAAAATAATAATTTTCAAGAACGCCCGAACTATTAACTCGCAATAGGCTTTGAGGTTAACAAATTTTGTCAGGTTTACTACGCTGCCATCTAGTTGGTACATAAGGAGTCACGTCATAATTTCTATTTGAATTGCATTAGCGACTGTACTGCCATCTCATGTTCGTTTACGGCGGACAGGTGGCGATCCTGGCGGTTGTTCTCTTCAAAGTTCTGCCGATTTTAACATATCTGTTACATATATGTTCTAGGCCAGCATCTAAGCTTTTAATAACCACTAGTTATCACCCGACGTTTGAAGTCAGCAATGTGCTGGGAGCACACTTGAACTGCAGTCTGACAATTCCGTATTTTTCAAATTGTTAGCATATGGACCTAAAATTATAAGAGCAGAGTGAATAGGAATCATATTTATGGATGTAAGTCTTCGAATAACTTATCGAACCTAGGACTTAAATTCAAACTGTATTTGGAACTCACCAGTAGTGAGGTCAGAACTTCACGTAACCCCTGAATATAAAGTTAGTTATATTATATTTAACGACGCTCGCAACTGCCGAGGTTATATCAGCGTCGCCGGTGTGCCGAAATTTTGTCCCGCAGGAGTTCTTGTATATGCCAGTAAATCTACTGACATAAGCCTGTCGCATTTAAGCATATTTATATGCTATCGACCTGGGCCGGGATTGAACCCGCAACCTCGGGCACAGAAGGCCAGAACTATACCGACTACGCCACCCAGGACGACCTCCTGAATAAACACAAATAGTGGCGTGAAGGTGCACATTTCATTAAGAGGATTTTGTGTATTGGCAGACATTTTGAAGGATGGCAGAAGACGTATTTTGGGCAATATAGTGAATTTTTGCGTAGGTCCTACTTATACACATGCCGGAACTTACCTCTGCCGGGATCCAATGTGATTCCATTTAGTATAAGTTTGGTAAATAATATTCGGTAATTAGGGACTGTATTCTGACCCAGGGCGTCCGGACATAAGGTTAGTTGTTCATAGACTATGACATGACGTCATGTTTGGCGCCTGTCATAAGTACTATACTATCAGGGAACACTTGCATCTTGATTGTGCTGCAGTTGACGTTCTATTCATGATTCAAAACTAGTCACAATGCATTATAGTGGTAAAGACTGATACTACGACAACCTTTGCTAAAATTTAAATTATTTATTCATTTACTTAATTTTATTGGCAGAATTACGGCTATAAGTCCTTCTCTTCCACTGAACCAATATAAAAATACATTAGCAAATGATAATAGCAGCAATACAGAGAAAACTAAATTATTATTATTTTAATAATAAAAGCAAAATGTAGATGTGTTTATTTACACGTAATTATAAGAATTAAACAATTACAATTTAGTGTTAAATAAGATGATTTGAACCAAAGAAATTGTTAATATAATGAAGAAAATAATTGGTATATTAAAATCGTATTCTACAAAAGTAATATTTGAAGAAAGTTCATATTCTACAGATCAAAAACAGTTTTTTTAACAATCGACTTTTGAAAATAATCAATATCTCACAGCCCCCTTATACTGTATAAACAAAAATACGTTATTTTTACTTCTTACTTCATCATAAAATATGTAGGCTTACGTTGATCAAGCATAGCGTATTTGTACTGTTATACACAATTTACAAAATAAGTGGGATATAATATTAGTAAATAAAATACCTTGCATTACAATACACAACACTGATAGCAATATGTAAATAATGTATGCTCAATGTAGCCTATAACCCGACCAGAATGTTATTACCCGTGGCAGAAATCGGAACACATCTGTAGGGGAGAAGTGGGTACAGTGAGACAGGGAGAACAGTGAGACATTTTTTATTGGATGCTAATTTTGATGTTGAGATGCTAGTAACAATGGAGTTGTATGTTGCATGAGTAAAGTAACAGTATTTTAATACTCGATTTTATTTTAGTTATAAGGTGAGTGATGAAAAAATAATTCGTAATTTTTCACTCTAGAAGTAAAATTTTAGTTTGTGTTTAGTGAAGGTTATATTGGATATACAAATGAGATATACATATGAATGTTTTTTTACCTAATACTATGGTATTTGAGGTTATGTTTGGCAAAGTTTCGTCTTTCTTGTTTTAATTTTGAAGTGATGGCGTCATTTTTAAACGAACTATGCGTAAAGGGAACAGTGAGACATGCCATTGAAGGGTACACTGAGACGTCTCAATGTTCCTATGTACCAATGATTTGCAAAAAGAAACTGTAATTATAACACATTTATCAGTAACTAACATTAAAAATGAACCTACTAGTACCAATTTAGGGACTGTAGCTCAAAATAATGCATACATTACATTTTAATGGTTTCATAAATAAAAAAATTATTCACAAAATTTAAGAAAATGTTAAGAAAAAAAACAAAGAATTAAATTAAATTCTTATAGGCCTAATTATATGCTTTGTTATCACCAAAAATTAATTTAATTGTTTCGTAAAAGTTCGAAATGTCATGAAAAATTCACTTTTCCAAATGCTCCAGATGTTTCAATGATTTCGAAGTCAGACATCAAAATGATTTTAAAAGCCTAGAGAACATGGCAAGATAAAGAGACAGCAAGCTTTCCTTTCTCTTTAAATAAATGTAAATCATTTCAATGTCCGTTAATAGACACTGTGGTGTCTCACTGTATCCTCCTGAATGGAAACAATGAGACATTTGCATTGTTTTGATAAACACGTATTGTATATTATGTCCTTTATCTATTAACATTTTTGTTTATGTATTATTGTACTCCATGTTTTAATGTCTATTTCTATTGCACTTGATTTTAAAAATACTTGAATTATCACTTGCATACATATGTCTTAATATTTTGTGTCTCACTGTACCCACTACTCCCCTATACATATTCGTCGTCCTCTCCCCCCAACAATCCGCGGCTTCCTACAGATGAAAGATGACGTAGTGTATAACAGACAGCAGTGCCGTCAAGACCAGGGGTAATAACATTCTGGTCGGGCAATACATTCTTTATTATAGTGCAAATAGTAAACATAGCGTATTCTAGTGTACATAGTCTCTTCTCTTTTCTTCTTCTTCTTCTTCTTCTTCTTCTTCTTCCTCCTCTTCTTCTTCTTCTTCTCCTTTCATTAGGATCAAATCCTGTTGGTTTTCAATTGGTGCCGCTATTCCCCGAGGCAGGTGACCAGCTTTCCAGCCATTTTTCGGAGGTCGTCCCAGCGGTCTGGTGGTGTCAGGTTTTTCCTTAATGGCGATTTTAGGTAGACGATCATTTTGCATCCTCAAAGCACAGTCTACTATATACAGTCGCGAAGTACAATATGTAGTAAAAATGCAAACATGGGTAGTTGCCCACCACTAGGATAGCTACTATCGCCTCATCGCAGATCTCTCTCCTAGCAGACGACAAAATATGTTATACTTTCGTTGTCGTGTTCTTTTGGAAAAATTAATACCTTCCTTCCATTATTGAAACATTAAATGCATAAGTTAATTTATTATTTTAATGAAGTATATTAAATTCCACCATAAACTCGAAGATACCTGCAAGAAGTAAGTTAATATAATTTTTGTTTGTGCAAAACGAACTGAAATTTACTATAATAGCTTCACTCATTCAAGATTATAGCGATAATTAACTATGAAACCAATAAATATTAATTTGCATTTCCCTTTACAACAATAATAATGGAAATATGAATTAATGGAGTAACTTACGTGTACCGGTACTTGTAGTGTAGGCTTACGTAGTTAACAAAGTGGGATGAGGTTAAGTAATAAATTTTATTGTAACAGACTTTTTCTACTTCTCTAGTAAAGCAACAAATAAAAATAACAACAAAATTAACAGCTATAATTAAAAACATATCCTTTGAAAAAAAAAAGTAGGCCTAAGCAATAATAATCCCACCAGAATTGAAAACAAAACGTGATCAATAAATTTCATTAAAACGAACTTAATTTTCTTACGTCTTTAGTAAAATAACACATAAAAATAATAACGAAATTAATAGCTACAATTAAAAATATATCCTCTGAAAAAAAAAGTAGACCTAACCTTTATTTCTCTGGAAATTTAGCAGCCTAAGTAACAGAATTTTAACCGGTATCTAATGTCCTTTCGGTTAGGTTGAAACATTTCATTGTGAAATTTAAGGATATAATGTATTCTAACAGTCACAAAGAACTTCAAATTAACAGTTTTGTTTCTGCACATCATTCTTGTGGAAACCCAGGAACCTTTCTGAATCTTTCGGAAATCGGAAAAAGGATAACTCTGGCCTCTTTCTCTTACTATTGCTACAATTTATAGCACTACAAACGTCTCCTCCTTGTCCCATATTATTATTCCAATTATTATATTTTAGCCATTAACATTTACATTACAACCAATAACGAACGTTTCACAAGCATCAATGTGAAATACGCAACGAGCTATCACTGGATAGAAATACGACACAGTCCAAAGTCGACCATGGACAGTCTATTGTTTCTAGTTGCTAACCGCTTGGAGCGCTTTATCACGAGATTTGCAAATAACACTTCAAGCTTTGCGACTGTATATAGTAGACTGTGCTCAAAGTATGATCTCTCCATTCTTTTTTTCTCTTTTTAACCCACTTAGTAACATCTTGTATTCCACATTTGTTTCGGATTTCTTCATTTGTTTTCCTGTCATATAGACAATAACCTGAAATACTTCGTAATATTCGCATTTATACTGTTGTCATCATTTGTTGAGTACTTTTTGTTTCTGCCCTTGTTTCTGTAGCATATGTTAGTATCGGTCTCACACATGAAGGGTACACGGGACAAACCAACAATGTCACAATTCCTTTAAGGGTGATGTCGTTATCTAATTTACTGTATTACTACATACTTTAGTCTTATTTTTACCAAAAGTGGTAAAGGAGAATTAAAACCACGGATACACACATCATTTCCTCCATTTCAAGTAGAAACACCAATAAATTTTGCAGTAATATACTGAAACAGATCATTATCTCAACCTTAATGGAAATGTGAAATTGTTCGTTTTTCCCGTGTACCCTTCACATGTGTTATATATCCTAATTTTACTTTCAACATTCATATTTTTATTTCTCCAAATTATGTCCTTCAAGAAACCCGATATAATTGATGCTTTTGTTGCTTGTTCCTTTACTTCTTCTATTAAATTTTATTACTTGTGGTTTTTGATCCAAGGTACTTAAAGGTCATTACATAGTGTAAGCAATTTAAGTTGTTAATACTAGTGTAACTGTTAAAGTGGTCCATGTTTTATTCTGCCCAACTTGACCAAAAAAGAGTCGCGCGCGCAGTCAGTGAAGTACTTACTAGATGCACGCGCGTCGTCCATTTAAAAACTCCAGTAATACTTAATTTTGGAGCCTCGTGGGACAAAATACGATCCCTAGTCATAATTAATAACGATTAAGTTGTTTATTTTTCATTTGTATCCGTTGCAAAATGAACTATGTAGTGGGGCATAATAGCTACTTTTCTTCAATTTAATTGATGTACAAATGATAGAGAGCAAGCACAGTATAATACCATGATTCGTTACTGTTACTGCGATGCAGTTGTTATTAAATCGGTGTATATTTTATTCATAAAACTATAATTTTTTATCGAAACAGTACTTTTCTAAGTCATCTAACTCCCCGAAAGCTATAATACTCGTAAATAATTTCAAAGGAAAATCTGTCATTAGCTGAACTGTCCAGACCTGTTTATAGGCACTACTTCTACGCACCAGTGAGGCAGCTATTGGTATTGCACACTGCAGATGACATACCAATTACGTCATCAATGTGCTCTGCAGGATAACATGGCTGCCTTATGGTGTCGGAATTTAAGTCTCCGAACTCGTGAGATAACATGTACTGACGATGTATCAGTCCTGTGTGCTAACCGCTTTTATCTCAAGGAAACAACCTGATACTCATTTCTGTTAATCTCAGTGCCATGGTGAGGCTAGAACAGTGGTCGTCAGCACAGTGCATCCTCGGGCTAGCGTCCCTTACCCGCGGATAAGATTATTAAAGTGCGTTCGTGGCTGCTGGCAGGGATACTCTCTTTCCCTCATCCTGCTGCATGACGGAACATATTACGATGCACTGCTTATCCGTTACCCATTTCAGCGAGTTCTGACGACCACTGGGCTAGAAGGATTAGATAAATGTAATAAAAATCCATGCTCAAATCGAGGAATGAACCCGGCACTTTCCGGCTTCTAAAGCAACCCGGCTGACCTGCGCACGTTGAGCTTTAGGCGATGAGTAATCTCTCCGCTTTCAAGCTTCGTTGCAGGAAATGCTACTTATTTCACTACTCCGCGAAGCGCGACGTCTAGATTGAAGTTAGTGTCTGGTGTGGATCACAGATGACACTGAGTTCCAGTTTCCAACGTTATTTAAAACCAGAATGGAATCGTTTCCATTTTATAATCGATTTATTTCCTTCTTTAGTACGATAATAATTGAAGCTCGAATCATGGGCATTTTGTACATAATCGTGTTATATATTATAATCAGTAAAACAAAGTCGATGTCTTTAAAGGTCATCAGTAGTAGGCCTACATGTATTGTTAAAGTCGATGCGTTTAAAAGTCATTAATAGTAGGCATACTTGTATTGTTAAAGTCGATGTCTTTAAAGGTATCAGTAGTAGGCCTACTTGTATTGTTAAAGTCGATGTCTTTAAAGGTCATCAGTAGTAGGCCTACATGTATTGTTAAAGTCGATGCGTTTAAAAGTCATTAATAGTAGGCATACTTGTATTGTTAAAGTTGATGTTTCTAAAGGTCATTAATAGTAGGCATACTTGTATTGTTAAATTCGATGTCTTTAAAGGTCATTAGTAGTAGGCCTACTTGTATAGTTGAAGTCGATGCCTTTAAAGTTCATTAATAGTAATCCTACTTGTATTGTTGAAATCGATGCCTTTAAAGGTAATTAATATTAGTCATATTCTTATTGTTAAAGTCGATGCCTATAAAGCGTATTAATAATAGACCTACTTGTACTGATAAAGTCGATGCTTTTAAAGATCATTATAAGTAGGCCTACTTGTATTGTTGAAGTTGATGCCTTTAGAGCTCATAAAAGTAGGCCTACGTGTATTGCTAAACTCAATGTCTTTAAAGGTCATTAATATTATGCCTACTTGTATAGTTAATGTCGATGTCTTAAAAAATCTTTAATAGTAGGACTGATTGTATTGTAAATGTCGATGCTTTCAAATATCATTAAAATAGGCCTAATTGTTACAGACAATGACTTTAAAGCTCATTAATAGTAACCTGACTTTTATTATGAACGTCGATGTCTTTAAAGGTAATTAATAGTATATCTACTTGTTAAATTCGATGCTTTTAAAGCTTATTATTCTTAATGGTGATGCCTTTAAATCGCATTGATTGCAGAATTATTGTTATTGTTAAAGTCGATGCTTTAAAGATCATTAATACAGAACCTACATTTTAACGTCGATGCCTTTAAATCTAATTAATAGTAGGCCTACTTGCATTGTTACAATCGATACCTTTAAAGTTCATTAATAGTGGGCCTCCTTGTAGTCTATGCTTTTTAAAGCTTATTAGTAATAGGTCTACTTGTTAAAGTCGATGCCTTTAAAGCTCAATAATAGTAGGCCTACTTGTATTGTTAAATTCGATGCATTTAATGCTGATTATTAATAGACCTAATTGTATTTTAAAATCGATGCCCAGCTCATTAATAGTAGGCATACTTGTATTGTTAGAGCCGCTGCATTTAAAGCTCATTAATAGTAGGCCCACTTGTAAAAGTCGATACCTTTAATGCTCATTAAGAGTAGGCCTACGTGTATTGTTAAAGTCGGTGAACTTGATGCTCATTATATTAGGCATACTTGTATTGTTAAAGTGATGCCTTTAAATTTCATTAATAGTAGGCCTACTTGTATGGTAAAAGTCGTTGCCTTTAAAGTTCATTAAGGATTAGCTTACTTGTATTGTAAATTTCGATGCCTTTAAAGCTCATTAATAGTAGGCCTACTTGTATTGTTAAGTCTATGCCTTTGAATCTCATTAATTGTAGGTCTATTTGTATTGATGAAATCGGTGATTTTAAAGCTCATTAATAGTAGGCCTACTTGTGAAAATCGTTGTTTTTAAAGCTCATTAATAGTAGATCAACTTGTATTGTTAATGTCGATGCCTTTAAATCTAATTATCAATAGACCTACTTCCGTTGTTAAAGTCGATGTTTCTAAAGCTGATTAATAGTAGGCCCACATGTATTATTAAAAATCGATGCTTTTAAAGTTTATTAATAGTAGGCCTACTTGTTACAGTCGATGCCTTCATAGCTTCCTGATAGTAGGCCTACGTGTTAAAATCTATGCCTTTTAAGGTCATTAATAATTGCCATACCTGCTACAGCCTGTGCCTTCAAGGCTAAATCATAATTGGCCTATTTGTTAAACTCCATGTCTTTGAAGGTCATTAATAGTAAGACTAATTGTTTTGTAAATGTCGTAGCCTTATAAGCTCATTAATAGTAGGCCATCTTGTATATTTAAGGTCGATGCCTTTAAAGACCATAAATAGTAGGCCTACTTGTATTTTTAAATTCGTTGCCTTTAAAGGTCATTAAAATTGCGCCTACTTATGTTGTAAAAATCGATTAGCTTAAATCTCATTAATAGTAATCCTAATTGTTAAAGTCCAACCTTTAAACTTATTAATAGCAGATGTACTTGTATTGATGTCGATGCCTTTAAAGCTCATTAATAATAGGCCTACGTGTATTGTTAAAGCCGATGTTTTTAAAGCTGATTAATAGTAGGCCTACTTGTATTGAAAAAGTCGATGCCTTTAAAGGTAATTAATAATAGGCCTACGTGTATTGTTAAAGCCGATGTTTTTAAAGCTGATTAGTAGTAGGCCTACTTGTATTGAAAAAGTCGATGCCTTTAAAGCTCATTAATAATAGACCTACGTGTATTGTTAAAGCCGATGTTTTTAAAGCTGATTAATAGTAGGCCTAATTGTATTAAAAAAGTCGATGCCTTTAAAGGTCATTCATTAATAATGGGCTACTTGTTAAGGTAGTTGCCTTTAAAGCTTTTAATAGTAGGCCTACTTGTATTGTTAAAGTCGATGCCTTTAAAGATCGTTAATGGTTGGCCTATTTGTATTGTTAAGGTCGTTGCTTTCAAAGGCCATTAATAGTAGGCCTACTTGCATTGTTGAAGTCGATATCTTTAAAGCTCAATAGTAGGCCTACTTATATATTAAATGTCGATGCATTTAAAGGTCATTATTAGCAGGTGTATTTGTTAAGGTGACTGCCTTTAAAGCTCATTAATAGCATGCCTACTTGTATTGTTACAGTCGACGCCTTTAAAGCTCATTAATAGTAGGCCTACATTCATTACTAATCTGGACCCCTTTAAAGGTCATTAATAGTAGGCCTACTTGTTAAACTTCATGTCTTTAAAATGACATTAATAGTAGGCCTACATGTTAATGTCCATGCCCTTAAAAGACATTAATAGTTGAAGTCGATGCCTTTAACAGTCATTAATAGTAGACTTACTTGTATTGTGAATGTCGATGTTTCGAAATCTCATTAATAGCGGGCCTATTTTTTCTTGATGTCGATGACTTCAAATCTCATTAATAGAAGGGAACCGGTATTGTTAATTGCGATGTCTTCAAAGTTCATTAACAGTAGGCATACTTGTTAAAGTCTATGCCTTTAATGCTTATGAATATTAGACCTTCTTGTATTGTTAATGTCGATGCTTTTAAATCTCATTAAAAGTATTCCTTCATGTATTGTTAATCTCGATGTCTTTAAAGCTCATTAATAGTAGACCTACTTGTAATATTGATGTCGCTATCTTTAAAGCTTATTAATAGTATGCATATTTGTATTTTTAATTTCCATGTCTTTATAGCTCATTATTAGAAGGTATACGTTTTAAATCCGATGCCTTTAAAGGTCAATAATAGTAGGCCTACTAGTATGGTGAATGTCGGTGACTTAAAAGCACATTAATATTAGGCCTTCTTGTATTTTTGAAGTCGATGCCTTTAAAGCTCATAAATAGTAGGCCTATATGTAATTTTAGAGTGTATGCCTTTATAGGTCATTAATAGTAGGGCTACTTATATTGATAAATTCGATGCCTTTAAAGCTCAATAGTAGTAGGCCTACTTGTATTGTTAAAATGGATCCCTTTAAAAGTCATTAATAGTAGGCCTACTTGTTAAGGTTGATGCCTTTAAAGTTCATTAATATTAGTTCTACTTGTTAAAGTCGATGCCTTTAAAGAACATTAATACTAGGACTAGTGTTAAAATTGATGTCTTTGAAGCTCATTAATAGTAGGCCTAATTGTATTGTTAAATGCGATGCGTTTAAAGGTCATTAATAGTACTCCTACTTGTATTGTTAATTGCGGTGCCTTTGAAGTTCATTAATAGTAGGCATACTTCTATTGTTAATTACGATGCCTTTAAAGCTCATTAATAGTAGCCCTACTTGTATTATTAATTGCGATATCTTTAAAGCTCATTAATAGTAGGCCTACTTGTATTCTTGATGTCGATGCCTTTAAAGCTCATTAAAAGTAGGCCTACTTATATTGTTAATTGCGAGGTCTTTAAAGCACATTAATAGTAGGCCTACTTGTATTGATAATTGCGATGCCTTTAAAGCTCATTAATAGTAGCCCTACTTGTATTCTTGATGTCGATGGCTTTAAAGCTCATTAATAGTAGGCCTACTTGTATTGCTAATTGCGATGTCTTTAAAGCTCATTAATAGTAGGCCTACTTGTATTGTCAATTGCGATGTCTTTAAAGCTCATTAATAGTAGGCCTACTTGTATTCTTGATGTCGATGCCTTTAAAGCTCATTAAAAGTAGGCCTACTTATATTGTTAATTGCGATGCCTTTAAAGCTCATTAATAGTAGGCCTACTTGTATTGATAATTGCGATGCCTTTAAAGCTCATTAATAGTAGCCCTACTTGTATTCTTGATGTCGATGGCTTTAAAGCTCATTAATAGTAGTCATACTTGTATTGTTAATTGCGATGCTTTTAAATCTCATGAATAGTAGGCCTACTTGTATTGTTAATTGCGATGCGTTTAAAGCTCATTAATAGTAATCCTACTTGTATTGTTAATTGCGATGCCTTTGAAGTTAATTAATAGTAGGCATACTTCTATTGTTAATTGCGATGCCTTTAAAGCTCATTAATAGTAGGCCTAATTGTATTGTTAATTGCGATGCCTTTAAAGGTCATTAATAGTAGGCCTAATTGTACTGTTAATTGCGATGCCTTTAAAGCTCATTAATAGTAGGCCTAATTGTATTGTTAATTGCGATGCCTTTAAAGCTCATTAATAGTAGGCCTAATTGTATTGTTAATTGCGATGCCTTTAAAGCTCATTAATAGTAGGCCTAATTGTATTGTTAATTGCGATGCCTTTATAGCTCATTAATAATTAAGAATGATTTTTATTCCTAGCCTATACATTGCTTTATGCGTGTTAATATAATATTTGTAAGACTTGCCAATTAATTAGTAACACTTGAGACATATTCCAACCCTCATCTTAAATTGTTACTTGGCATTCCCTAAGCTTTTAAGTACGTTTCATTTCCAGTTTTTATTGAAAGAGACACAAAGATTCAATTTCCTTACTTGAAAATATTTAAGCTGCTATATTTCACGATTTCCGAAATCGAACCATTATTATAAGACCGGCAGCATGCTGCATTGAACTTTCTGCCTCGGACAGGACAGTTTTGTCTCGTACTGTTCGATGTGAAGGTGATTCCACCCATTCTCATGAGCTGCAGCATACTGCATCGACGAATATCACGAGACGAATGTCCGATGCAATATGCTGCAGCCTCATAAGAATGCCTGTAATCACCTTCATATCGGACGTTCCGAGACAAAACTGTCCTTTCCGAGGAAGAATGTCCGACCAGTATGCTGCCGGTCTAAGGGAAACCTTACAATTTTTATTAGTATTTCACCAAGATACTATTTTCATATTCTCTCATAACACTATCTTCTCTAAATATGAAATTTTGCATAAGAAAACACACTTTGTTTATGATGCGAACTTTAATAGTAATATGCGTTTCGCTTTTTTAATATCCGAGAACATGAGAACAAACATACCGCTCGTGTATCGTACATTATTTTGTGCGGAGATCGTTTATTACATACCTGAAAGAGGAATTTCTAATTAGTTGCAATGAAATCTCCATCTTGGTTTCTGTTCAACGACGGCAACTTTTAAAAACTAAAATATCTATCTTCAATATTGTTGCTATAAAATGTTTTCTGTGTTTACTATATTCCAGCAGGCCGTGATATACGTCTGTCTTTCCCCCCCCCCCCCCAGTCTATAAATGCGAACTTAAAACAAACGGCAAGGTTATGTAATGATTTATTTTTCATTTTAATATTTTAACAATATTATTTATATAACATATTGCAGTAATAACATCGGCATCTGGAATCTTGTTGATTTTTTCACGGCTTCCTTAATGTTACTTGCATTACAAATGCAGTAACTTTTGTGGTGTTGTAGAGTTTACTTGATTTTTGC
Source organism: Periplaneta americana (assembly GCF_040183065.1). Classification (NCBI taxonomy): domain Eukaryota; kingdom Metazoa; phylum Arthropoda; class Insecta; order Blattodea; family Blattidae; genus Periplaneta; species Periplaneta americana. The sequence goes on from NC_091124.1 coordinate 178,643,335, forward strand.
AAATATTTAAAAACAATAATTAACATTGCAATTTAGGTGAAATTGCAGTGGTAAGTTTCCAATTTATAATTATTACTATGTTAAACGTCTCTAAAAATAATATGTTAAAAGCCTAAAGCAGTAAAATGAATGTCGCGCTTAAGCGGTAAGAAGAGGGAAATTGTTATGTGTGTTACGTTGGGAATACTGAATGTGGTATTTCACGCTTACCGCGTATTGGTTCTGTGCGGAAAGCAAGCAAATACACACGATCTCGCACAAAATCCATTATAAACCACTAAAACTACAAAACATTACTGAATTAGATTGCAATGTTAATTTGATTGAAAGTAACAGCTCGGTCTATTGGAATATAACTGAATTTGATTGAGATTTTGGTTTCGTTAGGCCTACTGCACATGGAAATTAAGTTTCATCTAACGGAACATCGTTTAGTTAAATTCAAGTATTTATTCGAATACTGCACATGCAAAACAATTGCTCAGTGTATCGGAACACAGCTCAGCTAGGTAGCGCTCTTCTTTTGATTCCTGTAGTCTACTCATAGACTTGACAGAGTCTACTGCGAAAACAACAATTCGGGCTATCGGAACATACCGGAATTAGATTATGATATTCATTTAATTACTGTAGTCTACTGGGAAAACAACTGATTGACCTATCAGAAAATATCTGAATTTGATGGCGACATCCTATTAATTTGATTATTGGAAAGGGAAATGGCGATTTTTCATTCCTTATTCCATATTGCATTATCACTTTTAAGATCCTTGAACATCATGTCCATACGCGTAAATTTCGTAACTGATATTTCCTACCTAAAAGAGATAATACTGTGACAGCGACGTGAGATTCGAACTCACGACCAGCGTCCCGCGAGAGAGCATATCGCGCGGGCTTCATGAAGCATGAGGGAAGGCGCGACGAGGGGAAAGGGAAAGGCCCACGCGACGAGGGGAGAGTGCACGCGCAACTGCTGCATGCGGAGTAAGGGGGAATGGACCTTCCCGACCCTTCCAGAAATGCATCGAAGTGGAGATATCCAGATAATTCTCTACACACCTGTAGAAGGTTCTCGCAACTATGATTTTGCTATAAAAGAAGAAGCGCCAGCGAACTCGAGCAGTTTTCAGTTATTCAGTCAGTGAGTAAGCCAGAGCAAGCAAGCCAGACTGGTGTGCCGGAGTTCGACTCGAGTGTGCGTCCGCATCTGCGTCAGCATCCGAAGGCCTGAGTTCGAGTGCAGTGGACCGCAGTTGGAGGGACCTGAGTTCGAGTGCAGTGGACCGCAGTTGGAGGGACCCGAGTTCGAGTACAGTGAACTGTCTCTGAAGGTCTGTGGTTCGAGATACTGTGAACTCGAGTGACTGAGATAGAAGAACTGTGAACTGAGAACTGGTAGTTCTGATTTGTAAATAGTGCTTTGTAAATATTAGTTAAGATTAACAGTTCATTGTTGTGCGTAATAGTCCAAGTCAATTGTCATTGTCGTCGGTGGAGTGCTATAACGAATACTGTGTTGAGTGAAGATCCAATTGTTGACGAGAGCGTTAAGGTGAATTGTAGAAAGGAATTATTGTTGTGACGAATAAATTACATTGTTGTTACTAATAAAATTCACAATACATTTTTTGTTATTTATGGATAGGTACGTATCGGAGAATTTTCACGCTTTTATTCTGTACTACAAATATTTTCCGTTCCAGTTTTTCTATTCCTCTTTTGTACAGGCGGTTGTGGGAAATTCAGATGTTGTACTGGTAACTTCAGATACATTGATTAATGTTCTAAAGCAGGCCTGCACAAACAGCGCTCAACGAGCGCGCGCGCTCCTTCGGAGCGGGACAGCCGAGTTTACCGCTCACCGAAACAGAGAGGAAGATGCGTCAGAATACCATAGACTTGCTATAGGTAGAGGAGAAGGAAACGACCACTCAGTTATCTAGTGGAGTGCAGTGTGTAGGCCTATTCTCAGTAACTGTTTCACGTTGCTTACCTACTGCTACAGTACAGTATGGAGGAATCTAAAAGACGGAACATAACATTTAACATTTAACGATTTACAGCTCGAACTTATTGATCTTCAATGTGACCTAAGGGCTATAGATCGTTTGAATAATACTACCAGCCTTGTTGAGTTTTACAAGACTAAACATTAGCAATAATATCCACGACTACACAGGCTGGCTGTGAAAATGATTGCTATGTTTGGTTCAACATTTACATTTGTGAGCAACTGTTTTCTATAATCAACTTTAATAAAGGCAGATATCGAACATCTGTAACTGATGTTTCATTACGATCAGTAGGCTACTGTTCCTTTCAGCTGCCAACGGCATAAAACCTCGTTTTCATGTACTGATAAATAAAAGTATAAAATTATATTGTACATTTAAGTAGCTATAGAATTTCTATTATTTCTGTAAAATAAATATTTCTTTATTATGTAATAATAGTCCAAGATAGTTTTGCAAACACTGAAACGGGAATTCATTTCATAAACACTCGTAATAGTACTTCCTCTTGTGTATATTTTTTTTGTACGAGATCCACCCCTTCTTCCAGTCCACCCTTATACAGAGCGCAGCTAATATCTGCATTCCGCTCATGAGCTGTGAGCCGGCTAGGAGAGCGCAAAACTTGGGCACGTCTGTTATAAAGAGTAAGGAATATTTCTAGCTCGGAATAAAAGATGAACTTTGTCACTGCAATGATATTTTATTGCATAACTAATATGGCTACATGTTTACATGCGAAGTCACAAATCATATACACAAACTTTTGACAAGTTGGTTAGATGTTGAACACGTTTATCACATAAACCTAGATTTTGTTGCATTGGAATAACAAGGAAGTCCTACAGCAGGACGATGACTGGATGTTGGTAATTTCTGTTGCCTCTCACAGCGAGATATCTGCTAGGAGAGGGAACCTGTGGACAAACAAACGGAGACTTCAGATTTGTGTGCCCCTTGTTTATAAATCATATGCAGTGCATTTGTAAGGTACTAGATAAGTGCCAATATTACATTACTTACTTACTTACTTACTGGATTTTAAGGAACACGGAGGTTCATTGCCGCCCTCACATAAGCCCACCATTGGTCCCTATCCTGAGCAAGATTAATCCAGTCTCTACCATCATATCCTACCTCCCTCAAATCCATTTTAATATTATCTTCCCATCTACGTCTCGGCCTCCCCAAAGGTCTTTTGCCCTCCGGCCTCCCAACTAACACTCTATATGCATTTCTGGATTCGCCCATACGTGCTACATGTCCTGCCCATCTCAAACGTCTGGATTTTATGTTCCTAATTATGTCAGGTGAAGTATACAATGCGTGCAGCTCTGTGTTGCGTAACTTTCTCCATTCTCCTGTAACTTCACCCCTCTTAGCCCCAAATATTTTCCTAAGAACCTTATTCTCAAACACCCTTAATGTCTGTTCCTCTCTCAAAGTGAGAGTCCAAGTTTCACAACCATACAGAACAACCGGTAAATTAACTGTTTCATAAATTCTAACTTTTAGATTTTTTGACAGAAGACTATACGACAAAAGCTTCTCAACCGAATAATAACAGGCATTTCCCATATTTATTCTGCGTTTAATTTCCTCCCGAGTGTCATTTATATTTGTTACTGTTGCTCCAAGATATTTGAATTTTTCCACCCCTTCGAAGGATAAATCTACAATTTTTGTAGTTCTATTTCGTACTATATTCTGGTCAAGAGACATAATCATATACTTAGTCTTTTCGGGATTTACTTCCAACCCTATCTCTTTACTTGCTTCAAGTAGAATTTCCGCGATTTCCTTAATAATTTGTGGATTTTCTCCTAACATATTCACGTCATCCGCATAGACAAGAAGCTGATGTAACCCGTTCAATTCCAAACACTCTGTGTTATCCTGAACTTTTCTAATGGCATATTCTAGAGCGAAGTTAAAAAGTAAAGGTGATAGTGCATCTCCCTGCTTTAGCCCGCAGTGAATTGGAAAATCATAAGATAGAAACTGGCCTATACGGACTATGCTGTAAATTTCACTAAGACACATTTTAATTAATCGAACTAGTTTCTTGGGAATACCAAGTTCAATAAGAATATTATATAAAACTTCTCTCTTAACCGATTCATACGCCTTTTTTTAAATCTATGAATAACAGATGTACTGTATCCTTATACTCCCATTTTTTCTCCAATTGTCGAATACAAAAAATCTGATCAATAGTCGATCTATTACGCCTAAAACCACACTGATGATCCCCAATAATTTCAAATCTTCTCAAAAGGATATTCGACAAAATTTTGTACGACGTCAACAAAAGTGATATTCCTCGAAAGTAACTACAGTTAGTCTTGTCCCCCTTCTTAAAAATAGGTATGATTATGGACTCTTTCCATTATTCTGGTACAATTTCCTTTTGCCAAATTGCAAGTGCGAGTATTACATTATTACCATTAATTATATACAATGTTAAATACCTTATAATTTAATACACATACACTGCGTTACATTTCTTGAAATCCCATGGTCTTTCCCTAGGCCTACAGTTAGTTATACATAGAATACTTAAATATTTCCTAAATATTAATAGCGGTGGTTTGCTCCTACATTGAGTGGCATTTGAAACACTACTCTACGTATTGTGTGCCACTATTCCCTTCTGTTCCTTGCTTTGTTTATCGGAGAACTCTGTAGTTTCACGAGATGTCATGTAGACTTCTTCAGTCTCAATGGAGACTGTGGTTCGTACAGACATCTGTATAAAAACTATGGAACTTTTGTAGCCAGAATTTTGCAAGACAGTAAATGAAAGAGTAATATTGTTCCTTTACGTGACAGTGCCCGTTTCTTTACATTCCTTCGGAAGGAAACCAGGTTTCTATCGTTTCTCAAAGATAAATAATTACTGGTTGGATTTGAAATCACGAAACCAGGGTTCAAAGGCACATATGATCTTCACTAGAATTCTGGAATAGCGCTACAGAAAAGGTATCTTTAGATCATATCAGACGACTAGCCGAGCAGTTAGTCATGCCAAAGATGCGGTCTGAAAATTCAGCGAGTTCAATTGGAATTTGTGTATCATAAAGACAGAATTTGGGACAGGTTTCTAGAGATACTCGATTTTTCTTTTATTGATAACACCATCACAAGAATCATACTGGTGAAATGTACTAGATCCAGCTTCCTTGGTGCTTAAGAACGAAACGAAAGGCAGCAAGTGTTGCACAGTTTCGGCACTGTACTTTTAGAGCTGGAGGCTTTGAATACCGGCCGTTAGAAAAAAAGTTGTTACTGTGTCCTCATAGTTCATATTCCATTGCAAATGAGGTTTATTTCATGCACGTAATGAATACTGAAAATAAATATGAAATTTACTTGACACTAGAGTCGGGTCGATTCGTGAACGAATCGTTCATTCGAACGACTAATAATAAAGAATCGTAAGAATCGATTCGTGGTATCAACGAATCGTCGTTCAAAAGAATCGTAACGAATCGTCGTTCAAAAGAATTGTAAGGAATCGGCACGGTATCGTAACCCACGATTCTATTAGTTGTTTGATGTAACTTGTCAACGGACATTTACGAACCGTGTCGAATGCTCCCGAGCGAGAGTGAAATCAAAATATGTACTGCATTTGTTAAGCATGGAAAATAATGAACACAAACCTGAAATTTGCATAGTTAAATAGAGATGTAATGCAAAAAATGTACTTCGTAATAAGGTTCGGTTGATAAATTATAATTTAGAGACATTATCTTGGGTAATTTTGTAGACTAATGGAGGTCATAATGAATGGTTCCAGCCAATGAGAAAGAGACAATCCAATGTCTCTCCTCTTATGCCATCTATGCGAGAGATGTAGAACGTTTTTGTTCTACGCGCGGTTTGCAAAGGAAAGTGTCTTGCGACGATTCAAAAGAATAGTTGGAAGGGAAGACTCGTGAACTCATTGACGATTCAAAAGAATAGCTGGAATCGCAGACTGGGAAGAATCGTGAACTCATTGACGATTCAAAAGAATAGTTGGAATCGCAGACTGGGAAGAATCGTGAACTCGTTTACGATTCAAAAGAATAGTTGGAATCGCAGACTGGGAAGAATCGTGAACTCATTGACGATTCAAAAGAATAGTTGGAATCGCAGACTGGGAAGAATCGTGAACTCATTGACGACTCAAAAGAATAGTTGGAATCGCAGACTGGGAAGACTCGTGAACTCATTGACGATTCAAAAGAATAGTTGGAATCGCAGACTGGGAAGAATCGTGAACTCATTGACGATTCAAAAGAATAGTTGTAATCGCAGACTGAGAAGAATCGTGAACGAATCGTTAGAATCGATTCGTAATGTGTGATTGAATCGTTGGACTCGACTTCTGAAAAAGAATCTTGTTGCCCAACTCTACTTGACACACATTTTATCTCTTCGCTACATATATTTGTGAACGAGGGAAATATCTTGCTCCTAGTAATTAATTTTCGCTTGTTATAGATAAAAAAGTTTCTCAAATCATTCAATTTCTGTAAAGGTACTGCCCGTTACTCAGGAGAAGACGAGCGGAAAGAATGTGACCTTCTTGACTATCGCTGCTGATTATTATAAACATCGCTCAGATAAGCATCCCAGTAGCCAGGTTATTAGGGGAGAGTCGGGTAGTATCGGACATCGGGTAATATCGGACAGTGAGTTTCTTTCATCTACCACACGATGATAGTACCTGATTGACATGGTTACGTTTCTGTGATGTGGCATAGAGAAACGTAATCATGTCATTCAGATACTACCATATGGTGGTAGATGAAAGAAACGCTCTGTCCGATACTACCCGATGTCCGATACTACCCGACTCTCCCCTACTCGTACAGGAAACATGAGTAACAATGCGTATGGAAATTAAAGCTAAGTTGAACACAAGGAGACCTAATGTTTCCGCTTACTGCAGTACAAATATTGCACGTGTTGTCGTAAGTTATCTGTTCACATCCCTTCCTCCTCAGTCCGCTCTCGTCTTCTCCTGAGTCACCGACAGTACAGGCGATACAGAATACTGTAGCAAGATATACAGTCGCCCCTCACCTGAGCGAAGCGCGCGCCGCTTTGCAGGCCGCGATAATCTATCCCCATGGCCCGTACTCAGCGGCCTTCTTGGCGGAGATGAACTGGCCGGAGGAGGTGGGGATGACGGGGCCTGCAGCGCCGTGGGGATGAGTAGCAGCTGCGGCCTTGGCGGCCTGCGCAGAAGCCACGGCTGCCTTGGCGGCGATGGCGGACTGCTGGATAGCTGCAGCAGCAGCTGCGGCGGCCTCCGACTTCTCGATTGCGGCCGCCGCGTTCACCGCTGCTTCGGATCTCTGGATGGCTGCAGCCGCGGCCGCTTCCTTGGCCGCCGCGATGCGCTGCTGGGCCACGACCTGGTCCTTGGCGGCCTGCACGTTGTCGCGCGCGGCGGCAGCTGCTGCCGTTGCCTCCTTGGCGGCTGCCACGGCAGCTGCGACCTCGGCAGCGTTGGCGGCGGCGCGGTTAGCCAGGGTCTGAGCCTGCTGCTTGGCGATGTAGGACTTGGCGGCGAGGGCTGCGGACAGCGCGGCGTGGTTAGAGAAGGAGACAGGCTGGGGGGCTAGGACTACGGGCTGCTCGAAGTAGGCGGGGAAGGAGGATGACCCGAAGCTGGGGGCGCCACCGAAACCGAAGGCAGGAGCTCCACCGCCGAATCCGCCGAATCCGAAGCCACTTAGACCGCGTTTGGTAGTCTTCTTCTCCGGCTTGGTGTCGTCGCTCATAGCGGCCACCGCGAGCACCAGGCAGGAGAGCAGGACGGAGACCTGGTGTGCAAGAATCCGTCTTTAATTGAAGACCATCATCACAGAATATATATTTATACTTGGTTATTTTAACGACGCTGTATCAACTAAGAGGTTATTGAGCATCGATGGAATTGGTGATAGCGAGATGAGAACGAGGGTTCGCCATAGATTACCTGATATTTGCATTAAGATTGGGTAAAACCTCGCAATTCCGGATCGGCAGGCAAGCGCCCTAGCCGACTGAGCTACGCCGGTGGCTCCGGTATGGCATAGTTGCGCCCCGCGGTCAATTGGGAGGCCTAGGCATGGCATAATTGCGCCCCGAAGAAATCAGGTAGCAGATGGGACATGGCATAGTTGCGCCCCGAAGAAATCAGGTAGCAGGATGGACATGGCATAGTTGCGCCCCGATGAGCATAGTACACACGAAAGTGATTGTCATAAAATAAATAAATTACTTAAAAATATTACAGTGATAGCTGCATTGAAATTGCGTAGGCCTGGCGTATGATCAATTTTGCTATTTAAAATAACACTTTTTATTGATCACACACAATAAATGAACTGCATTTTTTTGTTTCTACATCGATATCTTAACCCTGCGGTACAGGGTTTCGAAAATTGAAACTTAGAATCATTATCAATTATTAACTCTTCATCCTTTGCACTAAACTTAACATTCATTTTAAATTAACCTCACTATACGCCACAGACGGTGTGAAAATCACTAATAAAATGTCAAGACTGCTAAGGCCCCATATTCCAACGGCTCACTCATTTGAATATGTCAGTTAATAAAGTACTGCCAACTTCATTGTGTTCATTTTAACGGTAGGCTGTTGATAATCACTGCATAAACAGTAGAAAAACAGCTAATAAAGTACTGCCAACTTCATGGTGTTCATTTTAACAGTATCGATAATGAATATAAATCGAATAAGAAATCAATAAGGTTGGTTGATTACGAGGCTCGAGTTTCCGTAGTGTTTTTTCTCTACCTATTTCATCGGGGCGCAACTATGCCATGCCTTTTTCTGTACCTGATGGGAACGGGGCGCAACTATGCCCACAAAACAGGGACCCTTTTTTATATGCTGCATTTTATCTGACCGTGTGGCGCAACTATGCCCTTCCCGGTGGCTCAGAATGTTATTACGAGTAATTATATGATGTGAAAACTTCAGGAATGAATATTTGACAAAGGGATCCTGCCTCTTACGTGTCTAGAGAGAAATATCGTACTTACTGGAGGATTCTAAATCTTTTCACCTGTCTAGAGAGAAACCTCGTACTTAATTGAAGGGTTTCAAACCAGATATATCTTCATATATGAAGACATGACTAATCCACATGACATCGTTATTATTCTTATATGTATGTTATTCTGTGTTTTTGGCAACCCAGGATGCCTGGGCAGGCTATTTCTTGGAAATAAATTATATATTATATATTATGGGTATATTTGGTTTTATTTAATGGGTTACTCGAGGAATATTCTGCAATTTGTGGGCACGACAAATTTTTCTAAATTTTAATAAGAATTTTTATATATCTGTTTTGAATTTAATAAATGTATAAGCCAACACTGTATACTAGCAGACATAAAAATTGTGAGAAAGACATTTAAATAAGAATGAATTATTTTACTCGTATAACATAAATAAATTGTGGTTGAAACACGATGAATATTCATATTTTTAGAGTAATTAATTCATTTTATGTTAATTGTAACCACACTAAGGAATCTGAGATTTATAGAGTCATAATTTAAACACATATTATTTAGAATTCTCTAATTATTCAGAACCACATCATATAGTCTTTCATAATTTGGCAAATACTTTATAGTAGGGCTCAACCTCTAAGCAGGAAAATTAGTGGTCTGAGGTAAGGTATGAAATGGTTACATAGCTAAGGTATTAATTTTGTACTTCGTTTAAATTTATGGAAACTTATGAGTAGAGAAGTAATTTGTGATATCTAACCTTAATTTTGATCGGATTGTGAAGAAGATTTTTGGGCTTTAATTTTTTCCACGTTTCGGAAATACAAGTTTTATACACATGTGGAATTACTTAATTATTCAAAACCATACAAGTTTTTTACAATTTGGCAACTATTTTATAGCGTGGCTCAATCTATAAGCAAGAAAATTAATGGTCTGAGGAAGGTTATAAAATGGTTACATTCCTGAATTATTACTTTTGTATTTCATTTAAATTTATGGAAACTTATGAGTAGAGAAGTAATTTGTGATATCTAACCTTAATTTTGATCAGATTGTGAAGAAGATTTTTGGGCTTTAATTTTTCCACGTTTCGGAAATACTTATGCGTTTTATGCTCATGTGGAATTACCTAATTATTCAAAACCATACAAGTCTTTCACAATTTGGAAACTATTTTATAGGGTGGCTCAACCTCTAAGCAGGAAAATTAATGGTCCGAGGAAAGTTATAAAATGGTTACATTCCTGAATTATTACTTTTGTATTCTATTTAAATTTATGGAAACTTGTAGGCCTAACTAGTGTATAAAGTAATTTGTGATGCCATATATAAGGCCTTAACTTTGATCGGATTGTAACGAAGATTTTTGGGCTTTAATTTTTCCGACTTTTCGTAAATACTTACAGGTTCCTCTTGTGGAATTATCTGAGACAGGAACAAACAGTTCAGCTTCAGAACTTCCTTTACCTAATTATTCAAAACCATACAAGTATTTCACATTTGGCAACTATTTTATATAGAGTGGCTCAACCTCTAAGCAGGAAAATTAATGATCTGAGGAAAGTTATAAAATGGTTACATTGATGAATTACTACTTTTGTGTTGCATTTAAATTTATGGAATCTTGTAGGCCTAACTAGTGTATAAAGTAATTCGTGATGCCATATATAAGGCCTTAACTTTGATCGGATTGTAACGAAGATTTTTGGGCTTTAATTTTTCCGACTTTTCTGAAATACTTGCAGGTTCTATCCTCTTGTGGAATTATCTGAGACAGGAACAAACAGTTCAGCTTCAGAACTTCCTTTACCTAATTATTCAAAATCATATAAGTCTTTCACATTTGGCAACTATTTTATAGAGTGGCTCAACCTCTAAGCAGGAAAATTAATGGTCTGAGAAAAGTTATAAAATGGTTACATTGCTGAATTATTACTTTAGTGTTCCATTTAAATTTATGGAAACTTGTAGGCCTAACTAGTGTATAAAGTAATTTGTGATGCCATATATAAGGCCTTAACTTTGATCGGATTTGAACGAAGATTTTTGGGCTTTAATTTTTCCGACTTTTCGGAAATACTTACAGGTTTCTGTTGTGGTATTATATGAGACAGCAACAAACAGTTCAGCTTCAGTACTTCCTTTACCTAATTATTCAAAACCATACAAGTATTTCACATTTGGCAACTATTTTATAGAGTGGCTCAACCTCTAAGCAGGAAAATTAATTGTCTGAGGAAAGTTATAAAATGGTTATATTGCTGAATTATTACTTTAGTGTTCCATTTAAATTTATGGAAACTTGTAGGCCTAACTAGTGTATAAAGTAATTTGTGATGCCATATATAAGGCCTTAACTTTGATCGGATTTGAACGAAGATTTTTGGGCTTTAATTTTTCCGACTTTTCGGAAATACTTGCAGGTTCTATCGTCCTGTGGAATTATCTGAGACAGGAACAAACAGTTCAGCTTCAGAACTTCCTTTACCTAATTATTCAAAATCATATAAGTCTTTCACATTTGGCAACTATTTTATAGAGTGGCTCAACCTCTAAGCAGGAAAATTAATGGTCTGAGAAAAGTTATAAAATGGTTATATTGCTGAATTATTACTTTAGTGTTCCATTTAAATTTATGGAAACTTGTAGGCCTAACTAGTGTATAAAGTAATTTGTGATGCCATATATAAGGCCTTAACTTTGATCGGATTTGAACGAAGATTTTTGGGCTTTAATTTTTCCGACTTTTCGGAAATACTTACAGGTTTCTGTTGTGGTATTATATGAGACAGCAACAAACAGTTCAGCTTCAGTACTTCCTTTACCTAATTATTCAAAACCATACAAGTATTTCACATTTGGCAACTATTTTATAGAGTGGCTCAACCTCTAAGCAGGAAAATTAATTGTCTGAGGAAAGTTATAAAATGGTTATATTGCTGAATTATTACTTTAGTGTTCCATTTAAATTTATGGAAACTTGTAGGCCTAACTAGTGTATAAAGTAATTTGTGATGCCATATATAAGGCCTTAACTTTAATCGGATTGTAACGAAGATTTTTGGGCAATTTTTCCGACTTTTCTGAAATACTTACAGGTTCTATACTCTTGTGGAACTATCTGAGACAGGAACAAATAGTTCAGCTTCAAAAATTCCGGAAAATTAAATCCTAAGACATTGTCAAGGAGCAAAATGTTGGTTACAATAAAATTTTGACTAGCAAGTCTGGTTTCGGAAGTATTTCTGTGGCTCAGGCATTTACTCACCAATTGCATCTTCATGGCTATGCTTGCGGCGGATTGACTCGTGTTTGCTGAACACTAGAAGCTGACTGATGATCCATCCGAAATCCTTGAGCCTTTTTATACAGAAGCTCTCTTCCTACACTCTCCGCGACGTTTTGACTTCCATCCTGGAGATGGACACAATACGTGAACTATTTTCCGCGGAAGCCACGCCCCCTGTACAGTGCTCCGCACATTGTTACTGGTATTATTACAATCATTATTGTACTTTCACGCGCCAGCAGGGAAGACTTCCCTTTCAGATAAAGTTTAATTACTTTGGGCAGTTCTTGATTATACAAAATTATTTCGAAGTGGACCAACTGACTCACGATGCAATGTCTTAATAACCAAAACTGTGGTCGCAGGGTGTGTTGGGGCTCCTTTCCCCCAGGCTACGTCATCACTGTTACATTCTATGTAGGAAACAATGGAGTTCCTTCCCGTTAATGCGGAGGAAAGGCTAGTGACTGCAGGTTTGGAAAATAATCGACGCGTGATCTATCAGATCGTAAAGTTAGACGACGGTTAATTACTGCAATTAAGTATGATAGTCGCAAAGTAAACAAAAGAAATCGTTATGCTCGACCAAGTACAGGGAGTGGACGAGGCTTTCCTGGGGGGGATGTGTGTCAGTTTGCTTTAGAATGTGCCGTATGAATTTTTCCAGTTGCCCATGCCTTGGAGGACAAAAATCACAGCTCGTTCAACTCACGACTTCTCACTATTATAGTGATATTTTATTATAGTTCCCAGACAAAAGAATACATACATATAATCATTGAAACCTTACCATACTTTATAATTTACATATAGATACACAATTTTTAATATAATTTCTGAACTTAACTACTTGATATTAGATGTTTTATCTTGCACTTGCGACTAGTTTTGTGCAAGACTCAACAAATTTTAGTATGTTGTTACAATTAGCATTTGTTCACTTCACGTTTCAATCTGCAATGTGCTATCAAAAAATAAACCTTTTTTCTTTTCCAATCTTTTCTCAATCAATTCTATTCCATTTATTCTTTCCATTCTATTTTTTTGGCCGAAAAAAGATATGGACTTGTTTACCTTTGTAACTTTGTTATTATTATTAATAAATTTTCTTATAGGCCTAGCTATTTCTTTATTTATGTGTAGAAACTTTTCATTTACAAATTTCACTCGCATTTCTTTTGTATATTGACATTCAAGAACTATATATATATATATATATATATATATATATATATATATATCTATACTAATAATAAATCTGTAGCCGAAATTTTTCTGGTAATTTTCGATTTTTCAAAAATAATTGGTCCCAACATATATAATTAACCACCCTGAAACCGAAAATCGCTTTTTTGGAATTTTTTTTGTATGCCTGTCTGTATGTTTGTTACCTTTTCACGCGATAATGGCTGAACGGATTTCGATGAAAATTGGAATATAAATTAAGGCTATATGGCATTCAAAATATTATATTTAAACGGGGGGTTATAAGGGGGCTTGAATTAAATAAATCGAAATTTCTCCCTTATTATTAATTTTCTTGAAAAATATTACATAACAAACGTTTCTTTAAAAATAATTTCCGATAAGTTTTATTCCTTGCAAAATTATGATAGGACTGATATTTAATGAGACAAATGAGTTTCAAAATTACAATAACAACGCCACCTTAAGGCGGTGTAATGAAATAAAAAACAAATGACTTCGTCTATAAGGGGCCTCGGACAACAAGAATCGAAAGCAATTAAACATAGCCTACAGAGAATGTTTCTGTGTTTGTATGAAGTAATATCGGAAGCTAAATTAACCGATTTGTATAATTAATTATTAATTCACCATTGGAAAGTGTAGTATCTCTAGATGGACATAATGCTATAATGTTATTACAGTAACTTTTGAATGAATCGAGGACAGGTAAGATTAAAATAGCTTCTTATGCACAGAAAACTTGATAGGCATTCGTTTCCTGTATTTCCTAAAATAATTTTTATGACCAAATGAGTAGTTTCTGGATCAAAATTATCTCATTTTAATTTTTTTTAATACAATTTAAATTAATTAACGTAATAAACTATTTATCCTTCTATCAAACACGAATGTTCCCTGGATCAAATGTCCTATTTTAATTATGTAATTACTTTATATTTATTTGTAACGGGTGCAGCGGAGCTCACGGGTACGGCTAGTATATATAATACAGGGTGTTTCCGGGCTGATGTTACAAACTTTCAGGGATGATGGGGAAGGGCACATGTATCAATTTGAGATAAGGAACCATGGTCCGGAAATGACTGAGTCGAAAGTTATAAGCAAAAATAGTTGTGTGGAAATGGAATTGTAATTTCGCACTACGTGCCCTCCTTCCCTTAACGTTTGGAGCAGTCTGGGAAAAAAAATATGGACCGGATGTCTCCTACGTGGGTACTTGTCCCGATACAATCTGTGAGTTTGTCTACTGTTCCCATTGGCTCATCCCGATAATTTGAATGATAGTCCTACTTTATGTGTAAAGTAATGGGGCGAGATTACGAACTTCTATATATCAGATTGGACTTCGCGAGCGCTATGGTATGAATGAGCGTCGCGGCGTGTAAAGAGAAATAGTCAGGGGTGTACATTGTCTAGTAGTCTATATTGACCACAAGCTATACTAGGCTATAATAGCCCTACTGATATTATTTATTTAGACAATTTATGTTTTAACAATCATGATAAATATTATGTCTTTGCAGGTGTGCTTGACAACAGTGCTCAATAAAAAATTATTTCACGTTAAAACACAAACAATTTGAGAAATTAAATGAATTCTATATTATGAATAACACTACCCATTCGTATGTAAATTAGTAGTATATCCTCACACACAGTAAAAATTGTTATGTATTGACTAATTTAGAAATAAAGCTAGATATAAAGATACCTCAATTTTTGTCCTGCTTCGTGGATGTTTCAATATTGTATTTTTTTGTAACTTTTCCAGAAATAATTCCTCCAATGTTAGTCTTGCTGGAAACCTCCTCATAATAAGTTAGAACGTGGTCTTCCTTCGTCTAGTTTAGTTTACATTATAAGTGTTCCCAAATATAAATGTTATTTCTGCTGGAAACTTACGAATGTTCGGGAAACGAGGTGGAAATTAAAAAAAAAAATAACCAGACTGAAACTGAACATTATTAGAAACACAGCATTAAAACTTCGTTAGATTTTCAATTGACTATTATCGCATTTTAAATTTTGGGCTACATACAATTTCAAATGTTTCTCATAATGCATGTCATTTTATCCTATCATCTTGCGTGATGTTCTTCTATTCATGGGAATGATAAGTACACTGTAACATAATATCCCTGTTCATTAAAACCTGCCTTAAAGTAGAAAAGTTCCATTCAAAATTATCCCCTGATTCAGCTCTAAATATTGATATTTCGTTTAAACTTTGCGCTACAATCAAGCAATCATATGTTTCCTACTACAGTACAGGGGAAAGTATTGATGCCCGCAAGCTGGACTATTTGCGGCGTGCAACTTGCTCATAGCGAGCCGATATGGCTGCCCTGAACGATGACGATGAAAAGGGGTTGCTTATTAGACTATACACACTTCTTCGTCTTTCATGGCTTGCATTAAATAAGAAATTGCTTTGAGCTAGTATTGTAACAATTAACATATAACAGGCCTACATAACAAGTTGTTTTGAAGGATTTGAATTTGCATTTTTATTATTTACTAGCCGTACCCGTGCGCTCCGCTGCACCCGTTAGAAATAAATATAAAGTAATTACATAATTAAAATAGGACATTTAACATGTTTCTTAATTTTTATTACATGCAACCATAGTTTAATGAAGATTGACATCATTTAGATTTAATGTGTACTTTATTTTACTTGCTATATGTTTCCATTGAATTATGATAATAACTTTATTTTAACCCTTGTTTTCTACGTATTCAGTAAATGGCGCTTGGCCCACTATGGTTCTGAAACCTTCAAATAATTTAAATAACTTAAATTATATTATATTATATTATATTATATTATATTATATTATATTATATTATATTATATTATATTATATTATATTATATTATATTATATTATATAAAAAGTGTGTTGATAACGGATGTACTCCGATAAGTAAGTTTTAATTTGTTGTGGGAGCTCTTGAATCTCAGGAGGAACAACTTTTACAACAGCGCAACATAATCTGCTTGGCTCATTACCCAATTTTTTTGCATTGCATTTAATGGATATGTATTTTATGTATTTTAACAGGATTCAATTGAGCATAGTTAAAATTTGGATTATAAAATAATGGAATACTAAGCTAACATACTATTACTGCGTACTAAATATATTATCTGAGATTAGAATGAATGTGTACATAAACATTATTTTAGGAAATACAGGAAACGAATATACAGAATAGCCTATCAAATTTTCTGTGCATAAGAAGCTATTTTAATCTTACCTGTCCTCGATTCACTCACAAGTTACTGTAATAACATTATAGCATTATGTCCATCTAGAGAAACTACACTTTCCAATGGTGAAATAATAATTAATTACACAAATCGGTTAATTTAGCTTCCGATATTACTTCATTCAAACACAGAAACATTCTCTGTAGGCCATCTATCATAGCTTTCGATTGTTGCTGTCCAAGGCCCCTTATAGACGAAGCCATTTGTTTTTTAATTCATTACACGGCCTTAGATGGCAGTTATTTTAAATTTTAAACTCATTTATCTCATTAAATATCAGTCCTATCAAACTTTTTCAATGAATAAATCTCATCGCAAATTAGTTTTAAAGAAACTTTTGCTATGTAACATTTTTCACAAAAATCAATAATAAGCGATTATATTTCGATTTATTTAATTCAGGCCCCCTTATAACCCCCCCTTTAAAATAATGTATTTTGAATGCCATATAGCCTAAAATCTAAGTTACAACGAACTTAATTTATATTCCAATTTTCATCGAAATCCGTTCAGCCATTATCGCGTGAAAAAGTAACAAACTTACAGACAGACAGACAGACAGACATACAAACAAAAATTTCAAAAAAGCTATTTTCGGTTTCAGGGTGGTTAATTATATATGTTAGGACCAATTATTTTTGGAAAATCGAAAATTACGAGAAAAATTTCGGCTACAGATTTATTATTAGTATAGATTACTGCAAGTATGCATCTGAGACTCAACGTTCAGAATTAAATCCCATAAGTTTATCATTAAATGTGATATGTACAATGCTTGTAAATGTAAGTATATTTTTGCATCCATTCAGTTTTATGCTTGGCTTGGCTTTTCGAGGACTACAGGTTCTACCAGAAGTTTAAGGACAGCCCTTCGAAAGAGATGTATAAGGACAGGAGTGAAACAACTCTTTGGAAGGGCTGTCCTTAAACTTCTGGTAGAACCTGTCCTTACACTTGGACATGCTTTGACCCATTGTGCTCCCTGTACAATGGTGTCAAGTCTGACAGGTGGTTCGGGTGGTATTTGTGAATCCGATGCTGACAGTGGGCCATCTTGCCTCAGCCTCTGACAGAGTCAGGTCACTTTCCGCAGTAACAAGACACAGGATCCCGCCCGAAGCCCGAAGGCCTTGCGTCAGATACATGTGCAACATCCGACGATATGATCACATATCACCGTCCTTCGCAAGTCTTTCGTGGCTCCGACTTAAAGAACGTAGAACTTTACACTCTTTGTCTTTACTCTTTCGAATTCTGCACACTTCAACACCAAATTACCTTTCGTCTCGTTTCTCTTATCTATACTCTAACCACGACGTAAATACCAGATCACTTATCTGTGGCGCGTTAAGTATACCTCTTCATAGAACATCTTGTTATTCATCATCTTTTACAGTATCCACCTCGCGACAATGGAATTTCATGTCACAAAGTATTAGGAGCTGCAATGCAATAAACACTTTTAAAAACAGCTTAAAAGATAACCTTCTTAGCATTTCACTACAATCATACTGACTTAAACTATCACTGACTACATTGTTACTCCTTCCTTTAGACATGCATCCTAATAGTGCTGTATTTTCAAAATTGTCTCGTAATAATCTCTTTCTATTATCTAACATTATTTGAAATAAGTTAACATTCTATGTATTTTAGCTTAATTCTGCTATACATAGTTTGTATTTCAGTGTTTAATTAATAGTTCATAGTATTTTGTTATTTAATTCGTAAATAACTCTTGTATACATGTAGCTCTTATCTAAATCAAATTGTTGAATTCTTTGTAAGTTCATACATATGTATGTTTACTTTTTGCTGGTTGAGTGGAAGAGAAGACCTTACGGCCTTAACTCTATCAGCTAAAATAAATTATTATTATTATTATTATTATTATTATTATTATTATTATTATTATTATTATTATTATATAAACGTCGGAAATCTGTATTACCTCCAAGACTTTATCCGAAACTGTTTTACCATTGAAGATAATGAAATGAGGGGGAAATGAAGAGTTTTGGTGGACTGATAGATGAAAACGAGAATGCCCAGAGGGGGAACTCTATACTATATCTGCTTTGTCAACCACAATCGAATCGAACCCGGAATGTGCCTGAATCCATGATTCGGTTTTCTAGACCTGTAAATTCGTACCATATGAGCGTGACTCCCATGCAATGTTAAAATCATACATCGTAGTCCTTGCTTAATAGTTCGGTTAGTTTATGATACACAAATATTCATTGGACTTTTAATATGCATTGGTATGTGATTGTATAGTTGTAATGAATAGGGGAAGGTGTTGTACCTTGGGTCATTTTTACATTTAATTTCTATTTTTACCATATTATGATTATTAGGTTGTCCAAATTATAAAATAAGATGAAACTACTCTTTGAGATATCATTGGTAATCTTTATTTACGAATTTAATTACTCTGATAATTTTTATATGAGGTTGTACCTTGGGTCACCCGATGTTTTACTTTGGGTCACATTATAAATTTATCCTACAAGAAAAGAAACAAGACTACAAATTGTGGATAAACATAAATATCAATGCAAAGTGTACAAATCTAAAAATCACAAAACTTCTGGAATATAATAGCTAACATATTAAAGATACAATTCCTTTGCAACATGTTCATGCAATAATGCATTTTAAGCAGATAATAAACACAAAATCGATCTACTTAACATCATAACTACTGAAATCAACTGCGAATTGTAGTTGGGAAGTTTGTCTCTTAGATTAACCTTGTTGGTAGGGAGGTGGTAGCTTCATGACTATGTCACTTAAAGGCACACTATATTCACCATCTTTCGTCATAACAAACTTATTGGAGTCAGGAAGTTTTTTCAGAAACTGGACTTCTCACTCTTCTTCATCAACTCTCAACACTTTTGCTATGTAATGCGAAACTTTCTTGTTTCCAGCAACACGGCAAAGTAAACACTTTCTTCACATCATTGTTAGCTCTGTACACAAACTCATTTTCATTAGAATCCTGCATATTTTTTTAAGTGCCTAGACAACGTAGTTTTCGAAATATCAAAATTTTTGGCAGCAGTTCGCACTTTAGTTCCATTTGTTAACACATCCTTTATAGCCATGAGAAGTGCTTCTACATCTACTTTTTCCCCGCTTTTTTCCATTCTTGCTTCTTGGCATGGTTCTATAAAAATAAAAGTATGACGATATAATATTTCCAACATATTGAGCAATAAACTATATTAAATCAACTAATAATTTATAATGATTTGTACACTTCTGCTCATCATCAGTTCAATGTTGTACTTGGGTCGACCCAAGGTACAACGCTTCAAGTGGACCGAGGTACAACTACTGCTCATTGTGAACTGAACATCATGTTTCAAAAGTTAGGTTATATTCTAACAATAACTTAATATACCATTCGAACAAGAAAGAAACAAAGATCTTCCTTACTATTGGAAATGTCTTGAATTATAACACAGCCCCGTAAAAAAAATAAAGAACACACTACAAACAAAATACTTTCTGAGATCAAAAACAAATTTCTTCACGAAGGAAGCAAACCACTGTATCTGAAGATCACCAAGCTTTGTGAGAGGACTCTTGTGTACAAATATGTAAATTGATTGTAATACTTCATTTTTCAAAACACAGATGGCAGAGAAATGATGAATGACCCAAGGTACAACTGACCCAAGGTACAACACCTTCCCCTATACAGTGTGATTCGTTTGGGAAGACATAAAATAAAAACATGGTAAAATGAGAACTGTTGCTCTTTATTGTTAAATAATTTGTACATGCTTCTAAAAGACTGGAGTTTTGTTCAAAATAGATCTCAGCGTATCCACCCACCATTTCGAACAACGACACAGTTCATATCTTGAGGCTAATTCCTCCCTTATGTGGTCTAACATCTCAGGAATAACTTTCTCAAAAGCTGAGAAAATCTTTGATATGAGATCATACACATCATTTTTCACGAAACCCCGGAGAAAGAAATCGGGTGGTGTCAAGTCTGGGGAATTTGGAGGCCACATAAGTGGCCTCCTCGGCCACACCAGCTGTTACCGAATGTGTCATTCAGATAATCACGGACATCTGTTGCCCAATGAGGTGGTGCACCATTCTGTTGGAACAGATACCCATGTTGCAGTTGTGGTCCGAAAAAGTTTTTCAACATATCCACATATGGTCCTGATAGAACTTTTTCCTCTGTGAAGACAAACGGCCCATTTAGAGTAGCCTATAGCGACTTATAGCGCACCAAACATTAACTTTAGGACTAGCACGTTCCAGCTCTTGTGAGGCTTGTTATTCGGAGCCCTCCGAACACCATACCCTAGTTGAAACCGCCGCCGTTGTACAAACGTTACACTCTCAAATTTAGCAAACCACAAGACTAGAGATGGGAACGATATATCGGTTTTTACGAATTACCGATATTTTCATTTTGATATTGCGATATATCGATATCGAAATTTTGATTCAATATATCGCATAATATATCGCTTTTCTCATAAATTTATCGATTTTTTTTGTGGAATTATTATCATCATTATCAACAACAACAAAATCCACACTAGACAACTCCGATAATTCCCGAGAGATGGCGCTACTGAAGGTGGACAGTTACATAATTGCGCAACCTCACTCAATACCTTGCACTAATTGGCTGGACTGGAATTCGAACTCAAACTGTTTAATATGCAGCACCAAATTCAAAATACAGCGTGTGCGAACGTGCGACAGACGGGAGGTTTAACTACTACTGTTTTAATATTGCTGTTAATGTTCTCCAAGGCAGGAGAGCAACTTCCACCCTGAAAGGGAAATGTTTCACCTAAAAACGGGTATCAAAACTTTTATTTCTATATTCTGAAATGGAAAGAGAAACAAGGATTTAATACCGATGTGACATTTATTTACGTCTATGACTTCTATGCACAATCTGGTACTGACATTCTGTTTTCTTATTGTATCTTTTAGTGCATAAAAATTCTATCCCTATAATCATCACCATTATTGTTTGGAATGTTGGAGTGTAACAATAACTTGCAATGGGAACTTGCTATAGAGGGATTGTATCAAATCAACTGTGAAGTATGTTAAAACTTGTAACATTTTAAGTACGGTTTACTTACTTACTTACTTACTTACTTACTTACTTACTCACAAATGGCTTTTAAGAAACCAGAAGGTTCATTGCCGCCCTCACATAAGCCCGCCATCGGTCCCTATCCTGTGCAAGATTAATCCAGTCCCTATCATCATATACCACCTCTCTCAAATCCATTGTAATATTATCCTCCCATCTACGTCTCGGCCTCCCCAAAGGTCTTTTTCCCTCCGGTCTCCCAACTAACACTCTATATGCATTTCTGGATTCGCCCATACGTGCTACATGCCCTGCCCACCTCAAACGTCTGGATTTAATGTTCCTAATTATGTCAGATGAAGAATACAATGCGTGCAGTTCTGCGTTGTGTAACTTCATCCCTCTTAGCCCCAAATATTTTCCTAAGCACCTTATTCTCAAACACCCTTAACCTATGTTCCTCTCTCAGAGTGAGAGTCCAAGTTTCACAACCATACAGAACAACCGGTAATATAACTGTTTTATAAATTCTAACTTTCAGATTTTTTGACAGCAGACTGGATGATAAAAGCTTCTCAACCGAATAATAACACGCATTTCCCATATTTATTCTGCGTTTAATTTCCTCCCGAGTGTCATTTATATTTGTTACTGTTGCTCCAAGATATTTGAATTTTTCCACCCCTTCGAAGGATAAATCTCCAATGTTTATATTTCCATTTCGTACAATATTCTGGCCACGAGACATAATCATATACTTTGTCTTTTCGGTATTTACTTCCAAACCGATCGCTTTACTTGCTTCAAGTAAAATTTCCGTGTTTTCCCTAATCGTTTGTGTATTTCTCCTAACATATTCACGTCATCCGCATAGACAAGAAGCTGATGTAACCCGTTCAATTCCAAACCCTGCCTGTTATCCTGAACTTTTGTAATGGCATATTCTAAAGCGAAGTTAAAAAGTAAAGGTGATAGTGCATCTCCCTGCTTTAGCCCGTAGTGAATTGGAAAAGCATCAGACAGAAACTAATCTATACGGACTCTGCTGTATGTTTCATTGAGACACATTTTAATTAATCGAACTAGTTTCTTGGGAATACCAAATACAATAAGAATATCATATAATACTTCCCTCTGAACCGAAATCTATGAATAACTGATGTACTGTACCCTTATACTCCCATTTTTTCTCCATTATCTGTCGAATACGAAAAATCTGATCAATAGTCGATCTATTACGCCTAAAACCGCACTGATGATCCCCAATAATTTCATCTATGTACGGAGCTAATCTTCTCAAAAGAATATTGGACAAAATTTAGTACGACGTCAACAAACGTGATATTCCTCGAAAGTTACCACAGTGGGTTTTGTCCCCCTTCTTAAAAATGGGTACAATTATGGACTCCTTCCATTGTTCTGGTACAATTTCCTTTTCCCAGATAGCAAGTACAAGTTTATAAATTTCGCTATATAATGCACTTCCACCCTCTTGTATTAATTCTGCTGGAATTTGATCGATACCTGGAGACTTGTACTTTTTCAGATTTTCTATCGCAATTTCAACTTCTGAAAGCGTGGGTTCTGGTATAAATGGCTCAGCAGTTTGTATTTCAATTTCGTCCCGATCATTTCTATTTGGCCTATGTACATTTACTAGTTGCGCAAAATAGATTTTTCCATCTGTTTAGAACTGATGGAGAGTCTGCAAGCAAGTCATCATTCTCATCCTTGATCACGTTTACCCTTGGCTGATATCCAGCCTTAAATTCCTTTATACCCTTATATAAATCTCTAAACGGTTTACTTACATTTAAAAATAATTACGAGTTCTGTTTACTGCATTTAAAAATGATTACGTTGTTAGGTAGAAAAGAGCGTTATATCTGTGTCCTGGATTGAATCCTATATAACACTAGAATAATTGAATCGTGTTCCAATATCAAATACTCAACGATGTAGAGTTCACTTAACTCTTTCCCACTATATCATTTAAGCTCCCTTGCCTCCACCATAATTTTGATTTAGGTTAGGACCTACATCATCTGATATTGAAAATGTATTGTTTATTGTTAAAATTTTACATTTATGCCTTTGACTGTTATGATGTTAATTTCAAGGTAAAAAGGAATGTTAAAATTTAAGTAATTTTATTGTAATACAGTAAATGTACGCCTGAAATTGCAATTTGCTTACGGAATAGCGACATATCGATAATCGTTCGATATATCGATATATTTTCTGCGATATATATAGTTTATCGAAATTAGTTTGCAATATATTGCAATATCAATCTATCGGTATTTAATTTATTTCCCCCCATCACTACACAAGACACATTTCGCTCTTTGTTGTGCAGTAAACGGCATTTTGTTTTTTTCGGTCATTGTTGAGCAACTTCTTTTGTTTCTTATGCAGTAACAATGATAATACAAAACTCCCGTCCTTCAGCATCACATTGGAACTGAAATGAGTTCTACAGGACCCTCATCATAAATGTTATAGTCATTTTATTTTATGTCTTCCTGAAGGAATCAGACTGTAGTACAACATTTTGAAGTACAATAACCGAAAGTAAACAAATACTAGGCCTAATACAAATTCCAGTTGCCAGCGAGGACATGGAAGATCTAAGCTGAGATACATAAACGTTTCTGAAACTATGGTCCGCGGACCACCTGTGGTCCTCGAAGTTTGCCCTTGTAGTCCTTCAAAAAAGACAGAAGAAAAAATAAAATTCAAACTAATTGCGTATCACACTATAGCTGAAAATCTCAGAGTCTGGAAATGACACATAGAAATCGCCTTTCACTTTTTCTCCCAGTACTGGCATTTAATGAAATTTATTACCCTACCTGTCTACCGACTTCCCACTCTACTCTCAATAACAAAAGAGGAATTTGAAGCACTATGAACGTGATGTTTCTCGCCATCTTTTCCCTGCACATCTGGCGCCTGTAACCCAGCCAGGGACCTCCCGAATTCATAACTGAGGATCAAATTACCGAACCTTTTTATGTATTGATGACTTTCTTAGTAGTTTTGCCGACACCCAGTCTGCACATTGAAATGGTCACGGACTGTACGTCGTACACCAATAATACAATTCTGAGGTCACAATTTGAAACTTATTTTCCAAGTAACTGTGACGAATTGTCATGGTTCGTGATCACTTTCATTGCGATATTAAAAATAACAAACATTCATAGAGTGAACGAGAACAGTTAATTGAACTCTTGAATGATATCGGACTTACAATGAAATTCGAAGCGGAAGGTATGGTTAATTTCTGGACCTCATTACAAGTGAAAAGAGAATACAGTGAACTGTGGAATGGTGCTTTAGAGATTGTAATTCAGTTTGATTTTACGTATCTGTGTGAGAAAGGGTTTTCATCATTAGCTCTAATAAAAACAAAGTACCGAAATCCACTTGATGTATGTGACGATCTCCGACTAAAGGCTGGTTCACAATAAACCGGAAACGAGAATCGGAACGAAAACGAAAACGGTAAAATTGTTAAAATGTGTACATTTAAATGTGAGCATTCACAATTAACGAAAAGCTTGCCGGAGCCCGGGATCGGGAACGGAGAGTTGGTCAAGTTTCAACTTTGGCGTTCACGTTTCCGATCACAGCCCACTAGATTCATTTTATTGCCATCTAAAAGCTATTTTGTCGTCGTATATTTTGTAGCAAGAAGACCGTGACACAACCTATGCATTATTTTGTTCTGTGCTGTGCATCATGGAGCAAGTTTTATTTGATGAGATTCTAATATTGAATGTTGAGGAAAATCCTCACGTTTACGATAAGCGGCGCGCCTCGTATAAAGATGAGAAAATGAAGGGGAATACGTGGCTTTCAATAGCTGCATCTTTGAACACCGATCGTAAGTGAATCATATTTTATTACTGTATTGGTTGTATTACACATTACATATTCATGCTTCAATTCAATAACTACTGTTGTGTTCATTTTTGTTCTATTACAAATGTTTCTTCTCTAATTATTTTACGTTATGGTAGACTTAAAATAGGTTGTGATAATAAAGATGCATGGGCATATTTATAGTACCGTACCTAATGAAATGTTTCAGTTGAAATTTCGAAGTTGGTTAATCTGTGTTTATGTTGGCTGCCTTGTACTCATGAGAGAACGGTATTGGTCAATTATACACAAATAACACCAGAATGCGTAATATCAACTTTACATATCGTTATTGACATACATATCGATATGCATAGTCGTCTACGTTCTCGGTTTATTGTGAATACAAAATTTTCATATTCACGTCCTCTGCTTCTCGTTTTCATTCTGGTTCTCGTTCCCGGTTTATTGTGAACCAGCCTTTACGCTTGCCAGCATACATCCAAGTATAGAACAGCTGTGCAAGAATCTCATTAATGTGAGTGCCAACATTATTTTTTAGTTAAATAATTAAAGATTATCCAATCTCTAATACCTTGAATTATTTAAAAAAAAGGAAATGAATTTTCTTCTATTAACATTGACTTAATTAGTTAATACTAATATAAAATTAATTTAATTAAATTAATTTTAATTAATTGATTCTATTTTAAAATATGAATATATTGGTGTTTAAATATGCTACAAAAATGATAAATTTGCTTTCGAAGAGAACAAGAGTAAGGTGGTCCGCGAAACTGTTCTGACTTAAAAAAGTGGTCCCCACTTGAAAAAAGTTTGAGAAACGCTGTAGTAGAAAATGACTTGAAGAAGCTTGTAGCTCAGAATGGGGAAAACACTGCGAAATTTACTGGAGGAGTCCAGGGACCACTTAGGGCTATAGAGCCAAAGATAAAGATTGCGATGATGATGATGATGATGATGATAATACTGTATTAACTCATAGTTCTGGCTGAGGGCACACATATAGGGTGAAAGAATTATGGCATGAATTGAATTTCATTATTGTTGTCACGTTAATTCTAGAAAACTTCCAAAGGTTATGCAATCATTTTCTGCTTCCTGATTACGTTCAGTGCTTTAATTGTCTGTTACGTGAATGGTCCAGCGGCACGAGTCCTAGTGCCCATGATTCTATATCACTCAATTTGCTGGGATGAAGGAATGGAAATCATGGTAAATTACGGTTGTGATAACACTTTGTCTTTATTTTATAAACGTACAAATTAAATTGTTACCATAAATTAAAGTATAATTCTTGTTTTAACATTATTATACTTTTTTAAAATTAAAGTATCAACTGAAACACAAAATGAGCACTACTTTCTGTCTGCTGCTACTTCTGTATGAATCACCAACAAAAAGGAAATTGAATCTGTTGACACAATGTGCACATACAAATGATATATTATGTAGTGACCAATCACATAAAATAGTCTTATCAAAATATTAAGATTAATAATACAATATTAAACCGTGACATCACTTATGGTAAAATCTAACCTAGAATTTTTGTAGGTTATCTAACCGATATTTTCTAGTCCACTCTTTATTCTTGGCTTTCATTGTTCTTTGGCTGCTGAAAATCATTTCCCCTATTCATCTTAGGTTTCTCTGCTTCGTAGTCTATCCTCGAGTCGCAAGCGGTATGGATATTTATACGAATAACGTCGTGCCGCATATCATGTCAAACTACATATTTTAATATAAAAAATATAAATCAATTATATTATCTTCTTTCACTGAAATTTTGTAATTCGCTCGCAATTATTCTTGAAATATTAATTTAAATATAGATAGAGCTGTAGAAATAGAGATACAGAGGTGTAGGGATGTAGAGGTGTAGTGGTAAGATACGAGTATATAGAAATATAGAGATATAGATGTATAGAGATACAGAGATATAGAGAAATGGGGATAAAGAGATACAGGGATACAGAGATACATGGATACTGAGGTATATAGATAGAGATATATGGATAAAAAGATGCAGAGATATGGGTATACAGAGATACAGGTAAACAGAGATAGGAAGACAGAAGTATAGGGATATTTGTATACACAAATATAGGATACAGAGATGCAGGTAAAAAGAGATACAGGGATACAGAAGTATAGGGATATAGAGATGTAGGGATACAAAGATACAGGATACAGAGATACAGAAATACAAGTAAACAGAGATATAGGGCTACAAAGATACAGGATACAGAAATACAGGTAAACAGAGATATAGAGATACAAAGATACAGGGTACAGAGGTATAGGGATACAGAGTTATAGAGATACACCGATTCAGAAATGAGTATAGAGATACAGAGTTAGAGATGCATAGATATAGGAACAACAGAGATATAAAAGTAGAATCCAGCAATCGATATTTGAATTGATATTAAGGTCCACAAAACTGTGTTCTCATCTCACATTCTAAAATTGGTTCAGAAAGCCTACAAAGGAAAAAGAGGAGTAACTACTGCAACTTATTACTATATATTGCTATAACGTACGTTCTACGAGAAAGATAGGTTTTATGAAATCGGATCAAACTATTGAAGTGAGTAAATTATTTGAAAAGAGAAAAGAAAAAGAAAACACGGAAAAAATAGTAAACAGTGAAGGTGGGTAGTAATATGAAGTATTACTACAAAAGAGAAATCGAATTCATTTACAATTATCTGAATGTAATTGAAGTCTGAGGATAAGACAGAAGAATATCTTCCTGAATGAAGACACTTTATAGAGGTATCATGTCTCAAAATTCTATTTTGTAAATTTCGAATTCATGACCTTTGTTCTTAATGTGGAATGTTTCTGTAGAGGTTATATGTTGCTCGAAAGTCTAAAAACTTAGAAAATGTGTGCAGGTTAAACTAATCAGTACGTTTTCTCACTTTTTCACTTGTACATCTTCATTTTTGTCACAGTCGTGGTGATTGAATGGTGGCCAACTGCGTCTCTGTAACCTGGCGAATTGCCTCGATGTGTCTCGTGTGTTCTAGCGCGAGGAGATGACGTTTTCAACGAGCTGCCAGGGAAATAGTCCACAGGTTTTTCATAAGAGTATTTCGGGGGTTTGTAATTATAATAATGCAGAGTTTTAGGAATCTCGGTGTCTTTTTGCTGTGTTTGTGTCATGTAACTATCGACTACTTTGCTGCCTTGGCCGTACAATGCCTTGACGCGTTTCTCATTTAGAGTGGTTGGTTTTTTACGATATTCGACTACTTTCTTTTGATTGGTTGATTCAGCGTTGAAATCTGGAGATTTAAAATGTTGGCTTCCTGGGAAAGATTTGAATTGTTCCTCAAAATTACTGGAGCTAATATCGGAATGATCATCTGCGAAGCTACCAGAATGGCTGCTAACAGATTTTGAAGGAGATGCCTTGAAAAATTCACAGCTTTTGGACGGGAAATCTGACGATTCTTCTTCATACTCATCGTCATAGTGTGTTGGGGGAGTGAATTTAGGACGTTTAATATTTTCTGCGTAGTCGAAAGAATTCTTGTAGTTTTCTGCATCACTGTCTTCGTCATCTTCGTATTTTGACTTGTATGATTCTGAAGTTTTATACGAGTCCGAAGGCTTTGAGCTGTCAGAATCTTCTTCAGGTTCATCTAATTCTTGTTGGTAATTGTCCTTTTCGTCATATTCTGACTTAGGCTTGGAGTACTTACTCGAATATTCGTATTTTTCTTTCACAGGCGCGGCTTTGCGTTCTTCTGAATGAGCTGTCGTCTTTATATTACCTTGAACGGTCCCGTACTGAATGGGGGTTACTTGGTGCTGGACTGGTTGGGTCAACGCCTGGCTGTATGCTGACTGAGTAAACCCAGGAAATTGGTAACCCTGTAGGTAGCCCTTGTTGTCAAATGTGATGGGTGCCAGAGAGTTCAGATGCCCAGAGCTTGTGGCTGGCTGATACAGAGGAAATGCTGCAGACTGACTCCCTGCACCGTTGTTTGTAGATGGTTGAAAAGCGGATAATAGAGATGACCACGAAGCAGGGAGCGAGACAGCAGAAGGCTGATAGGAGCCTTGAAGAGCGGTGAAGGTCCCAGAGACAGGTGTCGCCGCCGAGGCAGAGATGTTGGAGTATTGTGTGTAGTTAGTACGGGTGTTCGTATACCGTGGCTGGTATGCATCGGCAAACTGTACGCCCCCGGAGTGTAGCGTTTGGAAGGAGGGCACCAGTTGAGTGTAGCTGATGTAGTTGCCCTGTTGCTGCTGCTGACCCGGGTTGTTCTGGTACACATAGGTACCCGTGTAGGGTGACAGCAGTACTGATTGCGTCATAGTTTCTTGCGGCTGCTGCTTGTACCTCTGCTGGTACTGATACTGGTACTGTGGGTTCGCCAAAAGTTGTGCATAGCCTCCAGCTTGCGGTATCAGGGAAGCTGCGTAAGGATGGCTGCTTCCCGTTGCTTGTGATCCCGCCGCGTTGCTGAGGAAGGATGGCCAAAAGGACGCAGGTGCGGCAGCAGCAGGAGCCGTGGCCGCTGTGCTCGGGTTCGATGCCATGATGGCTGTAGCGTGTATCACAAGAAGGCAGATCTGTGAAACAGTAGCATGAGAGTGTCATCATAAAATATATTCTTAATAAATGAAATTATGATTTTCTTATCATATAGATGTGCTGTTATAGCAATGGTGGGCATTCCTGCGGCATTGCCGCAGTGACGTCAGACCCCCACTCCATGAAAATACTGCGCGTGTACGTGGCGGATCATACTGGACGGCTGTACTTCGGATCTTCATTAGTGATACAATGTCTTTCGCAGAATTATATGAATCGAGAGGATATCACACTTACAAGAAAGGCAGTTCTTTCATTTCTCATGTTTAGGATCAGTTACAAATATTCAGGACGCGAACTTAAATATGTACATTCTTAAAATAAATCACCTGTTATACGAGTTCAAAGAAAACACATTCAGTGATTTTCAAAGGATGGAGAAAGATTTCAATATTTTTGCCACTCCTTTTCATGTTTAAATTGAAAATGTTATTCCGGAATTGCTGTTAGAGGTACTGGATTTGTGGAATGATGGCTTCTTGAAAGTAGAATGTGAAAGTCTACTGGGGGCTAAAATTTTTTAAAAGATGTCCAGTACTACATATCCACTGCTTAGACAGTTTGCTTCAAAAATAATGAGTACCGTCATTTCCCATAACTATGGTCCTGGAACATAACTATTGTCCACGATACAACTATTCAAATTTTGTACTCCATAACGTAGTACCTCGTTTATCTATATTCTTGCTGTACTGTAGTTTGAATTCAAGTCATTGCAGCTATCTACGAACTGTCTATGTTACTTCTACAATGATCTTTGAATGGTTGTATCGTGGACCATAGTTATGTTCCAGGATCATGATTATGGGAAATGACGGTTTGTATTCATCAACCTACCAGTGCGAACAGCTGTTTTTTAAATGAAATTTATAAAGTCCAGCCACAGATCCCGCTTAAGCGATGCTCATCTCCTTGCGTAACTGAAAATAGCATGCTCAGATATAAATCCCAATTTCGAAGAAACTTCTTTGAAAAATGATTAATTAAATATCACGTGAATGGAGTATTCTAATTACTTATGGTAGGTAGGAGTGTAGTGGCAACTGTCTGTAAATCCGTCACTTCACTGTAGAGTGCAACCCCTCCCACAGTATGTAGTTGCCATTTAAATCCTGTCTTGTGGGTTGGTTCATTTTGCCCATCACGGTGTTATAGTATTCCCTTTGTTATTACAGGACTAGTCAAAATTGTGATTTAGTTTAAGAAGGAGTAAAATGCACTTCATTCTATATAGGCCTATATATAAACGAAAGTGACATTTTCAAAACTGACTAGCTTCCGTCTTCAGGAAAGAAGAGTTAAGGCTGGTTCACAATAAGCCGGAAACGGAAACGAAACGAAACGAAAACAAGAACGGAAATAATATTAATATGTATTTAAATGTGATAATTTTACAATAGGAAATAATGATTTTCTTATCATATAGAAATGTGCTTTTATGCTCGACCATGCCGAAATGCAGTAATTATACACCTGGTAGCAGCCCTTTAATGGACCTAATTAAAGTACACCTATTAATTAAAGTTCAGGTGTTCGACCAATCAGAAAACACCATTGTAGCAATATGAAAGCGCAAGTATCGATTATTCTCGGATATGTAATTGAAAGACAACAAGTGAAACGTCACGGAGGCTGGAAATCCAATACTGTCGCAGAAGGTTATGTTCTGTTACTATAATAATTAGCGCTAATTGTAAATAATATTCAAATAAATTCAATTTGTCATCTCGTTTTTCAATGTCTAAATCAATTTCAAGGTTATATCAAGATTGTTTATTTTACTCTCTAGGTTATATCAAGGTCAATGGCATTTGTTTATAGGAAAAAATCAATACCTTCGCGTCTGCGCAAATCTCACAATTTACGAGAGTTGTACCTCCATGTCTCCGGCCATCTTCATGGCGGCTAAAAGAGGATACCTTTCTCTTCCTTTTTACTCCTGATTACATATAATTACATATAACAGATTGATCAGCATAATGTGCTTTCAAGACAACATTTTATCAATTTCACTATGTAACCACCTAGCGATTGCAAAAGAAATCACGTTATAACCCTTATGGAATTTCTTTATTGACATTTTCTCCGATAAGTTACAAGTAATCAGAAATTTATTAATGAATTATTCAGTCTATAGGGTAAAGTTGGCTATTTCCGTGATACCCCTAATCCTGTAATACTTTTTTTTTAAATTTAATGTCAGTCAAAGCTTTGCGTTCGACCATAGCGCCAGACATCTTTCTGGAAAGAGTGCATCTTTCAGCTACTTTTGAGACATGGTTTAACTTACTAGTAAGATACCCAACCCCGTGATGTTCAGTGAAAAAAACATGTTACGGACTCAGGCAACTTTACTCTATATATCTTACGTAAAACTCGACAAAAATTGTAGTCAAACATTTAAAATAATTATGGAAGTGTGGAGGACGAACATTTTCGCCGTTACGGCATCTTCAGGTCCTATTTCATATACTCTTTCTTTATGAACACATGTTTCTTGGCAAAAGTTAAAAATATAATTACATAAATTATAGTTAG
Source organism: Periplaneta americana (assembly GCF_040183065.1). NCBI lineage: Eukaryota > Metazoa > Arthropoda > Insecta > Blattodea > Blattidae > Periplaneta > Periplaneta americana. The sequence continues at coordinate 178,676,289 of NC_091124.1, forward strand.
GCAGTTTACAGTTAAGTCATCAATTACATGACGTAACCTACATTTGTATGCCAATGGGTTGATTACTTTAACACACAAGTTTATATTATCAGAATATTTTAATGTATTAGTTGCGTAATTTGACATTTATTTATTTATTCATTTATTTATTTACTTATTTATTTATTATTTACATTTAAATATATAGAATACAGAATATAATTACAAACAAGAGAAATAGAAATAAAATAATACAATATGAAAAAGGAGATACAGTAATATTAACAAAATTTGAGAACCGAATGAGCAGCGCTAGTGTTCGGCCGCAGTTCAGATATATTAGTAATAGGCCTATAAGAGAATATACAAAATAAAATTAAATAGGAACTAAAGTTAAAATTACAGCTACAATGAAATTATATAATATAATGGATTAATGTAAGAGGAATATAGAAAATAAAATAGGAACTAAAATTAAAATTACAGCGGCAATGAACTTATATAATATTAACACAGTGTAGAATAATATCGTACTTGAATAAAGTAGTACAATTTATGAAAAAAAAATATATTCCAAAATTATAGATTACAATTACAATATAGGCTGAATAATTCATACACATAGGCTATAAATTTATTTAATCAAATTGAAGACATTAACACGTTTCTAATTTTCTTTTTATATGTTAGTGGGTTACATGTTAGAAGTTCTGGGTGTAATTTAGCTAAAGCAATATACAATGCTATGTCCCGCGCCGTGGCGTCGCGGTCTAAGGCATCCCGCCTAGGACTCGCGTTACGGAATGCGCGCTGGTTCGAGTCCATATGGTGGAAGAAATTTTCTCATGAAATTTCGGCCAGTGTATGGGACCGGTGCCCTCCCAGCATCGTGATGCACTTGGGGAGCTACGATAGGTAGCGAAATCCGGTTGCGAATACCAGCTATAACGGCGGGGGGGATCAACGTGCTAACCACACGATACCTCCATTCTGGTTGGATGATCGTCCACCTCTGCTTCGGCATGTGGGCGTGAGGCCAGCAGCCGGCTGGTCGGTCTAGGCCCTTCACGGGCTGTAGCGCCACGGATTATTATTATCATTATTATTATTATTATTATTATTATTATTATTATTATTATTATTATTATTATTATACAGTGCTATGCTTTAGACCAGCAGATGTGAAACATTATGTTCTACTAATTTTGAATTATTATTACGTCTTGTGTCATGATTATGTGCCTGTAATATAAACCTATTACGATTTTTATGATAAAATTTCAACAGTGTATATTTATAAATTTATTTAATATTAAATACGTTAAATTCAGAATAAATTAATTTAGTTGGATAATCAAAACGTTTCTTCAAACAAATTTTAATTATTCGTTTTTGTAGTAAATTTAACGGACTAAGATTAATTTTTGTACTTATACCCCAGGTTATAAAGTTTTTCCATGAGTGCTGATAACGTTTTGTTACATTGATAACAAACAAAGTAGTAATACTTTGAATTAAAATTGTAACTAAAATGCCATATAAAACAATCTTTAACCTTTGCCAAGAAACATGTGTTCATAAATAAATAGTGTACGAAATAGACCTGATGATGTAGTAACGGCGAAAACGTTCGTCCCACACTCCCATAATCATTATAAATGTTTGACTAGACTTAGGCTAGAGTCCAGTTTTATGTAAGATGAGTTATACACTGAATAAGTCATTAATAAATTTCTGGTTTCTCCTCATGGAATTGTATGGAGCAACTGTACTTCCATCTAGCGACCGTTATCAAAGAATGCCTTTTCGACTGTGGAGGTTCAGCTGGTTGTTCTGTTTTTATGTTGCCATTTCATAACATGGAGATGGCCAATCTGATATATATGTGATCAGGGTTTTTACCCTTAACAGCTTGCACTTTGGTTTCAGTGGCAGCAAAGCCGTGAACTCACTTGGCACTTGGTCAGTAATTGAGATTCGTTCAGACATGATTTCTTGTAAATTGTTCTCTTAATTTATCACAAAATATTTCAATAGGCCTATCCGATAATTTCATCAGTATACAATTTTGTTATTCTAGATTTAATTTGTAATTCAGTAAATACAAAAAAATATTCTTTGTTCTTAACTTCTATTATAAATTGTCTCGCTTTCATTAATCAGGTAATCTTTTCGTACTTCGATTTTTATTGTATCGGTAACTTAGTCGTGTCGCTGTTATTTCCGGCGTGACTCCTCCCCTTTGCTTACGTCTTAGGAAGTGAAGGCTCTATAAAGTCTAGGTAGGTAGTATCGTTCGCCATTTTTGTTCTTTCGTTCCCGAGCTACCATAAGAGGAATCTATTTGCCGCACCGTTAAACATTATCATGTCGTAGCTCCTATGATAATAAATCAAACGCACTGTAATTGAGCAAATAATTGAGCGGCAAATAACGTCCTCGTGTGCTTTCTGCGAACGCCAACAAAAGAGGCAAAATGGCGGGCGATTATATTAAGCATTTATCGAGCAATAGGAAATTCATTACATCATCAATAGCGAATCACAAGACGCACACGTTTAAATGTAGCCGACCTGCAACGTGATTGGCTGCCGGAAATAAAAGCGACGGGACTATATGATGGTAAATTTAGTATTAATTGTAATTTTATTCTTCATATTGTAGTTGTAATCCTCTGGTAGAGGGGCAGAGAAAGTCTAACGGCCTTATCTTTACCAGGTTAAATAAATAACTACTGAAATAAATACTAAATACTCGTACTAAACTCATTCTCATAGTCTACCTGTTCAATGCTGTAGATCGACAATGTGCGCCATCTGTGAGGACGGTGCGGTATCAACACGCACAGATACAACCACAGTCTAATATATACAGTCACGAAGCTCAATACGTAGTAAATATGCAAACATTAGATAGTTGCTCACCACTAGGATCGCTAATATCGCCTCATTACAGGCAATGCGAAATAGTACCGGCACAGTCTATTGTTTCTAGCACCCTCAAAACTCTAGCTTCGTGGCTGTATATAGTAGACTGTGGTACAATGGTGTTCACGTACAGTGTATGTATCTTTATTAAGATGTCATTAAGAGGTCATAATTGCCCCTAACACGCCTCACACTTTCCGAAACAATTCAGGTCTCTTATAAAGTATAATCAAGTTTTATCCAGCTCATATTTTATTTTTCTAAATATCTTTCAAAAGGAAGTATTAACGTTCGTTTTCTGTGTTCCACAAAATAATCTTAAACATTTAAATTTCTCCTTCCATTTCTAAATTATATAGCTTAAGTAGCCAAGTCATATTTTCTCAAAGTGTTGTTGGAAATAAGTATTCATCCGGTTCAGTTTTTCTAACATTATTTTTATATTATAGGAGTCAAAATTACTAGGAATATTAAAAGGTATTTGTGGTCTATAATGAGGTTTTAAGAAAATTACTTACTTCTTAAGTTATAAAGTGGAAACGAATGAATTCTCCAACCATGCGATGGGAAGTTCTAACAATATTATATTCAGACATTCCCTATGAGTACATACAGTAGCGTGCAAATTAATCCGAACAACGTAATTATGCAAAAACACTCAAACGGGATAAAAAAAAAAGGATCTAAGACATACCTCAGTAATCTATGTGGCCTCCTTTGTTCCTAATAACAGCTCTGAGACGATTTGGCATGGATTCCACTAATTTCCCACAAATATTCTTCATTTCTTCATCGCGAAACCATACACCAATGAGGGCAGAAATCATCTTCTCCTTTTTAGAACAATCCATTTTTTGCATTCTTCTTTTGCAAATTGACCACAAGTTCTCAATGGGGTTGATGTCGGGTGAGTTACCTGGCCAGGGGAGTACCTGAATATTCTTCTTGTTGAAGAATTCTGTAGTTTTTCGAGACGTATGGCATGGTGCCAGGTCTTGTTTTGGTACACACCTCTGCCATCCGGAAATGATTTTTGCAGCTGGGGTACGATTCTGGTTTCCAATAAGTGAATATATTTGTCAGAATTCATCATTCCCTTGATAGGTATTAACGCTCCAGGCCCTTCATGTGTAAAACAACCACAAAACATTACTTTAGGAGGGTATTTGGGTGCTTGTTGGAGGTGAGCTGCTGTTACTTTTTCGGATCCTTTCCGTACGTAAGAAACACGGTGGCCGTGGACCTCGAAATGAGACTCATCGGAAAAAAGTACATTCTTCCAGTCATTCACTGTCCAGTGTTGATGTAATTTTGCCCACATTAAGCATTTTTTGCACATAACAGGGGTTAGCAGTTGCTTCTAAATAGGCTTACGAGCCCTTCGTCCAGCTTCCAAAAGCCTACGCCGCACTGTTGTGACGTGAATATTCGCCCCAGTGGTAGCCATTAACTCGCGGGTTATGTCGACAGCAGTTAGTCTAGGATTTAATTTACTTTTCCTGATAATTAAACAATCATCTGCAGATGAAGTCTTCCTTTTCCGGCCACAGTTTCCTTTTTGCTGGGGTGTGATGGATCCAGTCTCCCTGTATCGTTTTATGATCGAATTAACAGTAGCCAAACCGATTTGACATTCTGCAGCAATTTGCCTCTGTGTCGTAGAAGAATGCTCTGCTAATGTTATAACTTTAGACCGTTTTCGTGGAGTTGTATCCATTTGTGAAGACGACAGAGTGTACACAGGATTGCAGTATTAAGTCTTCAACACAACTGAAATGCTTATAAGTACAAAACGACAGGCAAAATGTCACATATTATAAAAAAAATAATAACGACAGACCTTCAACAATGGAATTACACATACTACAGATGTCAATTAAAGCGGTATGAGCAGCTGTGAGGCCAACAATGACAGAAATGTAACAATATGTCGTGTTCGGATTAATTTGCACGCTACTGTAGATAACATCTTAATGATATTCACAACTCTCCAGTGGACGGTGAAAAGAGCTTGTCATTATTTTTTGTGATATGAGATTTCCTTCATTAAACCCGTTTCTTAAAAGAGATCCTAAAACCAGTGACTTCAACAATAAAAAAAAATAATGAAATAGCCGGAACATGCCACTTTGCGGATTTACAACAGTTGCTTAAATCTTAAAACATTTTGCATTTGAGTATTAAAGATAAGTGATATGCGATTTTGGCTTCCACGTTGTGTCCAGAAGCAAACTTTATGATATTCTTCCGTGGCGTAATTTAACATCTTCAATGTTTTTTGAACTGGAAACATATTCCATTTTCAGAGAAAAATTGAATGAAGTTTTTGAAGTAGCCTGGAGGTCCAACAGTATACAGGATGGAAGTGAAATAATCCTACAGATTGAAAGGGACGGTAGGGGACACTTAAATGAATAGAAAACCTGTATTACGTTTTGTGATTAAATGTTAATTATAAAATTGAGTTGAAAGTTCAGCAGCCTGGCAACATTTCGTAATACAGATGTAAGAGGTCAACGAACTCAAGTCTGTCTGCCTTAGGGAACTACCTCCCATCCCTTTCTGGCTACAATGTTACAAGCTGGTCGCATCTATCAGTGGCTTCAAATTAGTCGTTTTTAAGTTAAATTTACACGCCATTGAAACACACAAGAGGGATAAATGATTCTTTATTAGACTTTTCTATCGATATAGACAAAATTCATTATCCTACTCGCAATAGTTACCGAATAAGAGGGTGTTAAACATTTGATAAAAACATTTCTTACTCAGAAAATTGTGTACTTTTCACCAACCCTTTTTTGTTACATACAACAGAAGCTATTCGCTCTGAAAATCTGAAGGATATTTATCTTCCACCTTGCATAAGTGTTTCCTTCATGTAATATTAATTTGCTTAGAAATACGTAGTTTTTCACTTTTGAATATTTCCATCAATATTAATTTATTTCGGAATATGTATGGTAAGACTTTCCTGTGTTAAATTTCAACGTACCTCGTTTACATGTTTCGACCTATTTAGGGGTCATCTTCAGAACTGGTCGTTGTTGGTCTTGGCGCCACTTGTTCTGTTTCCTGTGAGGGTGTGTTCCTGTGGTATAGTGTAGAGTCAAAGAGTGTGTGTGTTTTGAAGTTGAGTTGTGTGTTGAGAATTTCGTTGGGGTGTGTTTTCGTGTGTCTGTATATTTCATATTGTTCTAGTGTGTTTAGTTTCTGGCTTTTTGGTTGGATTTGTAGTATTTCCATGTCTGTGTTGATGTCTCTGTGGGTGTGGTTAGCATATGTGATGTGTTCTGCATAGGTGGAGGTGTTTTTTAATTTTGTTATGGCTGTGATGTGTTCTTTGTAATGTGTTTGAAATGATCTGCCTGTCTGTCCTATGTAGAAGTTGTTGCAGGTGTTACATTTGAGTTTGTATACACCTGTATGGTTGTATTTGTTTGTGTTGTTTGTGTGTCGAGATGTTTTTGTAGAGTGTTATTTGTTCTGTATGCGATGTTGTAATTTAATTTCTTGAATGAGGTTGCAATTTTGTGTGTGTTTTTGTTTTCCTATGTTAGTGTGATGTATTTTGTGTGTTCTTGTGTTTGTGTTGTATTCTTATGTTTTTTTGTGATAATGTTTTGTCTTGCGTATTAAGTTGTCTATTAGGGTTGTATACAGTGATACAGTGTTAAAAGTTGTATAATCAAGATGTATTAATTTATTTTCAATAATGGTCCTCCCTTGTAACACAAGTTTTAGTATTTTCAGCTAGAAATCCAAGTTGACTGGATTCGATTCCAGACAGAAACTTAAGAATTTTCTCCCTCTCGTGTTCTACAAATATTTAAAATTTTCTATTTCGTCTTAATGCGGTGTCGTTGGAACATTTTGACAAGTGAACATAGAGTTTCGTTATTCATAAGTATGTATTGTTGAGTCTCAAAAATGAAAACTGATCAACACAAAGTCTTCCTTTCTCAAAGTGGTGGTAGTGATGATGATGATGATGATGATGATGATGATGATGGAATTGCCACGAGAATCGTAATGTTTACTACGCACGGGGTATAGACTATATGAGAAGGAGACGTGCAACGGATGGAGTATGCCTCTGATGTAAACACTGAGCAGTATACTACGGTTACAATAAAACCTGGATCCTGCATTCAAGAAATATAATGAATGATCATTGAAGTAGGAAATGTCTAAACATGTAAATACACAATTATTTTATAGTGAGATATATTAACTCTTAAAATTTAATGTAATATACTCATATCATCCTTGAATATGTGCATTGAAGTGAAGAGTTACGTATATTTTGAGCGACTGCAAAGTAACCTCCTCAAACAATTTTTATATTGGGAAAATGTACGTTCAACATCACACGATGTAATAGGTGCATATTTGAAGAACGGAAAGTCACTACTTTTTAGTACACCAACTTCAGACGTCTTGTCGTGACCTGATAGTACATAATTTATAATACGAACTTGTGAATGGGCAGAATTTTTAGCAATAACATTTCTCAACTTACATTTAACTTTTTCTGAAATTAGTGAATTGTTATTTTGGATAACGGTTTGTGATACTTTATACACTGTATTAAGGGCGTCTGAGAGTTGTAGTTTAGACGATTCTAACAGGGTGATGCTTTTGGACACGATTTTAAAATTAGAATCAATGAACAGAATATCTTCCAATAGCTGTTCAGAAGGCAATGATTTTACAGCTGCAACAGGGGAACTGTCTGTGCTATCCAATATATCAATTACCTCCATTATTTTGCCGTAATGTTCTGCACAATAATTAACAGCATCCAACCACGTTTTCCAACGGGTCAAGACTGGCTGCGGAGGTAAGGGTATTCCAGGGGCAATTGTTTGGAACAGCAACACTCTCATTGTAGCATGTTTGATTGAATTCTTGTCTGCACTGAACAAATGTTAAGCTTTGACTATTCCAACCACAGTAATGCAAAAACAAGTGCTTACATAGGTATACATTAGCTGTAGCTGCTCTATCTATTTGGACCGGTCACAACTCTTAACATGAACTGCTTATACTATGAGACCGGGAGGTCGTTCACCTCTTCTATACTACCGTACATCGGCAACGTGATTGCATGCTGCGTGTGGCAATTCAAAGAATCTAATGATGATGATGCTCATGATGATGATCCTGACCTTGTTTAATTCTTCAACACAGTCACAATATTGGTTCTTATACATATAAATAAACTTGATTCTTTTCGTCATTTGTAATTGTCACGTGATACTCACCAGCAACCCCATGTTGCACTGCAGTTGCCACAAGCACAAGTGTCGGATCATCCGTTTACCTCAGGCTTAAATATGAACGACAGGCCCCGGTGTGTGACAGTATCCATGACATTGCCCTTTTCCTCTTGTTTTTTGGTTCAATTGGAGTCGCATCGCCTCCAACACAACAAAGTGAATGTGATTTTCTGCAGCGACATCGGCGAGATTGCTTCAGCCAGGGCTGTCCAGACATTTATTTATTTTTTAAATTGATGTTATGCGTTTCATTTATGTATTATCCCTTTATGTGGGAGGGAAAGTAAGAAAGAAAACAATATTTGTCACTAAGCAGCAGACGTGAGACCACATTCATATTAGGATGCAGGCAATTAAAAAAATAAGGGAATTAACGTCTGTATCGGTATACTAACACAGTTTTCAAAATATACAGAGGCAACTCATGATAACACTAGAACACTTTACCAGTAACCTAGAAGAAAAAAAGACGAATTAAACTACTATTTGTGCGAGATCGTGCTTATTTGCTTGGTTTCCGCACAAAACCAATCCGCGGAAAGTCTAAAATTCCACATTCAGTACTCCCAACCTAACACACACAACAATTTCCCTCTTCTTACCGCTTAAGTGACATATTGATTTTACTGCTTTAGGCTTTTAACATATTATTTTTAGAGACGTTCAATATAGTAATAATTATAAATTTGAAACTTACCACTGCAATTTCACCTAAATTACACTGTTAATTATTGTTTTTAAATATTTGCAAAAATTAAGTAAACTCTGCAACTCCACTAAAGTTACTGCATTCGTGATGCAAGTAACATTAAGGAAGCCGTGGAAAAATCAACAAGATTCCAGATTCCGATGTTATTACTGCAATATGTTATATAAATAATATTGTTAAAATATTAAAATGAAAAATAAATCATTACATAAACTTACCGTTTGTTTTAAGTTCGCATTTATAGACTGGGGAAAAGAAAAAGACAGACGTATATCACTGCCTGCTGGAGTATAGTAAACACAGAAAACATTTTAAAGCAACAATGTTGTAGATAGATATTTTTGTTTTGCAAATTTGCCGTCATTGAACAGAAACCAAGATGGAGATTTCATTGCAAATAATTAGAAATTCCTCTTTCAGGTTTGTAATAAACGATCTTCGCACAAAATAATGCACGATACACGAGCGGTATGTTTTCTTTCAATTCTCGACAATTAAAAAAGCTCAACTACGTTTCGCTTTTTCAGACTTTTCCTCCAACATGAAAATTTCAACATACCGCTCTTGTAACGCATATTACTATTACAAATTCTACGATACTGGAGCTTTTTAAACAAACTCTGACTAAAATATAATAAGAATCTGAAAAAATAGCAAAATTACGAAATTATCCCAATTACTATATGAAAAACAGTTTCCCACGACATCATGTCATGGCTTGAACTGCCTTGTGTCCACCGCTGTGGAGTAAGGGTTAACACGCTTGACGGCGAAACGAGCTGGCCCGGGTTCAAATTCTGGTTGGGACAAGTTACCTGGTTGAGGTTTTCAGAGGGTTTTCTTCAATCCATTAAGAGCTAATTCTGAGTAACTTTCGGCGTTAGGCCTGGACTCATATTAGTGGCATTACCACCTTCTTCTCACTCAGACGTTAGGGGTAACCATAGCAGTTGATAAAGCGTCGTAAAATAAACCAATTAAAAATACATTGTGAAAGTTTCATAGTTATTACAGTGCATAGTATAATCAATGAATGAATGAATAAATGAATGAATTAATCGGTTTATCAACCAACCAACCAACCCACTCAAACAACCCACTCAACCAATCAACCAACCAACCAACGAACCCACTCAACCAACCCACTCAAAACCAACCAACCCACTCAACCAACCAACCAACTAACCCAACCAACACACTCAACCAATCAACCAACCAACCCACTAACCAATCAACCCAACCAACCCACTCAACCAATCAACCAACCAACCCACTAACCAATCAACCCAACCAACCCACTCAACCAATCAACCAACCAACACACTAACCAATCAACCCAACCAACCCACTCAACCAATCAACCCAACAAACCCACTCAACCAATCAACCCAACCAACCCACTCAACCAATCAACCAACCAACCCACTAACCAATCAACCCACCAACCCACTCAATCAATCAACCAACCAACCCACTAACCAATCAACCCAACCAACCCACTCAACCAATCAGCCAACCAACCCACTAACCAATCAACCCAACCAACCCACTCAACCAATCAACCAACCAACCCACTAACCAATCAACCAACCAACCCACTAACCAATCAACCAACCAACCCACTAACCAAACAACCCAACCAACCAACCCACTCAACCAATCAACCAACCATCCCACTAACCAATCAACCCAACCAACCAACCCACTCAACCAACACACTCAACCAATCAACCAACCAACACAACCAACCCACCCACCCAACCAACCAACCCACCCAACCAAACAACCCACTCAACCAACCCACCCAAACAACCAACCAACCCACTCAACCAACCCAACCAACCAACCAACCAACCCAACCAACCAACCAACCCAACCAACCAACCAACCCACTCAACTAACCCAACCGACCAACCCACTCAACTAACCCAACCAACCAACCCACTCAACTAACCCAACCAACCCAACCAACCAACCCATTCAACTAACCCAACCAACCAACCAACCAACCCACTCAACCAACCAACCCACTCAACCAACCAACCAACCAACCAAACCAACCAACCAACCAACCAACCAACCAACCCACTCAACTAACCCAACCAACCAACCCAACCAACCAACCAACCAACCAACCCACTCAACTAACCTAACCAACCAACCAACCCAACCAACCAACCAACCCAACCAACCAACCCACTCAACTAACCCAACCAACCAACCCACTCAACCAACCCAACCAACCAACCCACTCAACCAACCAACCAACCAACCACCTCAACCAACCAACCAACTCAACCAACCAACCAACTCAACCAACCCAACCAGCCAACCAACCAACCAACCAACCCAACCAACCAACCCACTCAACTAACCCAACCAACCAACCAACCAGTCAACCCAACCAACCAACCCACTCAACTAACCCAACCAACCAACCAACCAATCAACCCAACCAACTAACCAACCCACTCAACTAACCCAACCAACCAACCCACTCAACCCACTCAACCAACCAACTCAACCAACCAATCCATCCAATCCACTCAACCAAGCAACCAACCAATCAATCCACTCAACCAACCAACCTATTCATCCAACCCACTCAACCAACCAACCAACCAATCCATCCAACCCACTCAACCAACCAACCCACTCATCAATCCAACCAACCAACCAACTAACCAACCCACTCAAACAACCATTCAGCCAACCAACCAACCATTCAATCAACCAACCAACCGAACCCACTCAACCAACCAACCAACCAACATCCAACCAACCAATCCATCCAACCCACTCAACCAACCAATCAACATCCAACCAACCCAACCAATCCATCCAACCCACTCAACTAATCAACCAACCAATCCACTTAATCAACGAACCCACTCAACCAACCCAACCAACCAACCAACCAACCAACCAACCAACCAATAGATCGATTCAATAAATAAATAAGTATAAATAAATAAATAAATAAATAAATAAATAAATACACCAATCAATCAATTTATCTATCCATCCATCAATCAATCCAATCGATACACCAGCCAATCAACCCAGTCTGTCAATAAGTCAATCACTCAATCAATCAATCAAACCGATCAAACAGACCATAACGGACGAAACCGACCAAAATGGATTAGATCAAACCAAATCAATGCAAACCAAACCGACCAAATGTATCAATCAGTTTCAAAGACATAGCATTTTCGCTTCAATCAAGTTCTGTTTCTTCTGTCCTTTTAAATCCTTCATAATTGTTGCAAGTCATTGTACTGAGCATGTTTTGATGTATTTTCTTCTCGGGCTTGATGTTAATTTTTAAGCCTTTGAATCAATAATTAAATAATAATTTCTCTCCTTCATACCTTTTGTAAAACTTGTTATGCGTAACATTAAAAAGACTGTATCTCCACACCTATTGAAAATATGGAAACATGTACACTGACGTTCAAATATATCTGACCTACGATTTTATGACGTGTAAGCTAATTTCCTACCTACTGGAAAAGCCAGAACCAAAGATATAAAATTTGTCAAACTTTGAAACAGTTCCGTTAGTTCTCAATATGTAGCACCATTATTGAGGCAGTTAAAAAAGTGTCGGGGAAAATGATTATATAGATTAAGCATAAATTATTCTCATAATTGAAAATGTCAGCTGTTCCCAGCTAAATGAATTGTTTTACAATGAGTAGAGGGAGATGAAAGAATAAATTATATAATGCGGATATATTTATGTACGATTGGCAACTCTGATTACTATCTTTATGAAGTTAATGAGGTTAAATACTTAGGTATAATTATTGATAATAATTTAAAATGGAATAATCATATTATATTTGTAATAAATTACGTAAAACATTATGTTACTTTGTTGTTCTAAGAAATATTTTGTCAATTAACTGTTTACATACCTATAATGTATTTAACATTATTTATGTATGGTATTATAGGTTGGGATGGAACTTATAAATCCAACCTTTATCCGTTAATTTTACTACAGAAAGAAGTATTAAAATTTTGTTTAAAAAAGCAGAAAGATTACCCAACTGAATTGTTGTTTAAACATTTCAAAGTTTTCAATATTAAACAAATGTATTATTTTATTTTATTAAAATATTTCCATAGAAATTTTAATAACTTTGAAAGGTATATACATAAATATAGAACTAAAAATATGAATTCTCTGCGTTTGTGTGAACCCAGATTATTAAACAAATTTTATTCCAATATTATTTTAACCACGAATCCTCTCCAAATTAATAAAAAAAATAAAAAAAAATGTATTTGATTTATAGTTTGGGTTTAAACATATTAAACGCTATTTAATCTGTATTCACTCTAAATTTTAATTTTATTTTTGTCTGTATTAGAATTCCCTCCTGAGCACGAGAGTTAGTCATTCAGGAGTGGGCTAGTTTATTGTTCATTGTATTTATTAACTTGTATTCATTTCAAACTTACTAGCAATAAAATAAATAGATAGATAGACAGGCAGGCAGGCAGACAGACAGACAGATAAAATCTATTCATAGAAGTAATAACTAAAGAAGTCACACTTACTCCAATAAATTATTGATCACTATTTATTAGTAGATTCGGGTATCTTTAAACGTCAGTGTACCTAATGAGAACTTCTCACTCAGAATAGTCCATGCTACCACTTACTAATAGTAATATGCGTTACAAGAGCGGTATGTTGAAGTTTTCATGTTCGAGGAAAAGTTTGAAAAAGCTTTTTTAATTTCCGAGAATTGAAAGAAAACATACCGCTCGTGTATCGTACATTATTTTGTGCGAAGATCGTTTATTACATACCTGAAAGAGGAATTTGTAATTAGTTGCAATGAAATCTCCATCTTGGTTTCTGTTCAATGATGGCAAATTTGCAAAACAAAAATATCTATCTTCAACATTGTTGCTTTAAAATGTTTTCTGTGTTTACTATACTCCAGCAGGCCGTGATATACGTCTGCCTTCCCCCCCCCCAATCTATAAATACAAACTTAAAACAAACGGTAAGGTTATGTAATGATTTATTTTTAATTTTAATATTTTAACAATATTATTTACATAACATATTGGAGTAAAATAACATCGGCAAGTTTGTTGATTTTTTTCACGTCTTCCTTAATGTTACTTGCATCACGAATGCAGTAACTTTAGTGGAGTTGTAGAGTTTACTTAATTTTTGCAAGTATTTAAAAACAATAATTAACAGTGCAATTTAGGTGAAATTGCAGTGGTAAGTTTCCAATTTATAATTATTACTATATTTGGACGTCTCTAAAAATAATATGTTAAAAGCCTAAAGCAGTAAAATCAATATGTCACTTAAGCGGTAAGAAGAGGGGAAATTGTTATGTGTGTTAGGTTGGGAATACTGAATGTGGAATTTTAGACTTTCCGCGGATTGATTTTGTGCGGAAACCAAGCAAATACGCACGATCTCGCACAAAATATATAGGCTAATATCCTTAAACAACCTATATGACATAGGCCTATATTAATATTGTAATTATAAAATAAAATGTAGGCCAAGTTGTTACAGCAACACGTCAATAATGTTAGTAAACTGTAATGGATTGTGTGTTCGCTTGCCGACAAGGAAACTAATATGTGGGCGTAATCCTTGCTTTTTGTCAAATCTAACTTATGTTCATAAACTGTAGCTAATTGTCATGATTAAACTGAATTTTCATGGAAATGAAAATGTTGGGGAGGGAATTTTCTTTATTTTGCAAGAGATTGTATAATTGATTTCAATTGTTTGTTTGCATTGTTAAATTTTAAGTTTTAATCAGATATTTGCTATATGCATAATCGTAATTTCAGTTTACTTTTGGACTGGTGAATAATCCAAGTAGTCTGAACATTGATGGACGCCCCTGATGGAATCGGAAGGTTGATTTTAGAATGCTCGCTGTGTTTTTGCGTGAACTCTCGCTTTTCGTCGATTTAACTGCCGTCGAAGTAGAACGCTGGACTGGTGGTAGCGGCGGGTACTAAGGATCGACATTGAAATTGTGTGGCTCACACTATCATTATTCTGTCTCTTCTTTCCACTTGATCTGTTGTGGTTATGCATTTGTTTTTATTGCGTAATATCGGACTTTCATCCGTGCTCACTGATGCAACGGAGATTGTATGCTAAAGTATATACAGTAGTAATGCAGTATTTAACTATGCTTTTCCACTGTAGAAGTTATTCGTTTTCGAATTTCAACGAGGGCAAGAAATGTCCGATAAATTTTACCCAGAGCCATCTGTCAGACATAGGATTCTTTTACGCACCGTAATTCAGTGACACGGGATCAAAAGTTTTAATTCCCTCCCAGAGGAAGTGAGGATAAGTATTCCATCGCCTTCGACCGGCTTCCAACCCGCGAACCTCGGCTCTAGGGAATGACATGGTAACTGCAAAACCGACAAACAGTTTGCATTCTTAAGCACGGTTATTACAATTTTCATAATTATGATAGTATTTGACCGATAAGGAGGAATAACTATGAGTATGTGTATATATTGGGCCGTCTATTTGCTTATCAAATTGTAATAGTGTTAATTACTATATAGTATTTTACTAGCCGTACCCGTGCGCTCCGCTGCACCTGTTATCTATACTAATAATAAATCTGTAGCCGAAATTTTTCTGGTAACTTTCGATTTTGCAAAAAATAATTGGTCCTAACATATATAATTAATCACCCTGAAACCGAAAATAGCTTTTTTGAAACTTTTGTCTGTCTGTCTGTATGTTTACCTTTTCACGCGATAATGGCTGAACAGATTTCGATGAAAATAGGAACATAAATTAAGTTCGTTACAACTTAGATTTTAGGCTATATGGCATTCAAAATACTTTATTTAAAAGGGGGGTTATAAGGGGGCCTGAATTAAATAAGCCGAAATATCTCGCTTATTATTCATTTTTGTGAAAAATGTTACATGACAAAAGTTTCTTTAAAAATGATTTCCGATACGTTTTATCCCAGGCAAAATTTTGATAGGACTGATATTTAAGTCTGTCTGTCTGGATGTTTCTTACCTTTTCACGCGATAATGGCTGAACGGATTTCGATGAAAATTGGAATATAAATTAAGTTCGTTGTAACTTAGATTTTAGGCTATATGGCATTCAAAATACATTATTTAAAAGGGGGGTTATAAGGGGGCCTGTATTAAATTAATCGAAATATCTCGCTTATTATTGATTTTTGTGAAAAATGTTACATAACAAAAGTTTCTTTCAAAATAATTTCCGATAAGTTTTATTCCTTGAAAAATTTTGATAGGACTGATATTTAATGAGATAAATGAGTTTTAAAATTAAAATAACTGCCATCTAAGGCCGTGTAAAGGTAAAAAGGTAAAGGTATCCCCGTAACATGCCATGAAGGCACTTGGGGGGCATGGAGGTAGAGCCCCATGCTTTCCATGACCTCGGCACTAGAATGAGGTGGTGTGGTCGGCACCACGCTCTTAGGCCGTGTAATGAATTAAAAAACAAATGACTTCGTCTATAAGCGGCCTTGGACAGCAACAATCGAAAGCTATGAAAAATAGCCTACAGATAATGTTTCTGTGTTTGTATGAAGTAATATCAGAAGCTAAATTAACCGATTTGTATAATTAATTATTAATTCACCATTGGAAAGTGTAGTTTCTCTAGATGGACATAATGCTATAATGTTATTACAGTAACTTCTGAGTGAATCGAGGACAGGTAAGATTGAAATAGCTTCTTATGCACAGAAAACTTGATAGGCTATTCTGTACATTCGTTTCCTGTATTTCCTAAAATAATTTTTATGACCAAATGAGAGGTCTTTGGATCAAAATGATCGCATTTTAATTATGCAAATACAATTTAAATTAAGTAACATAATAAACGATTTATCCTTATATCAAACACGAATGTTCCCTGGATCAAATGTCCTATTTTAATTATGTAATTACTTTATATTTATTTCTAAAGGGTGCAGCGGAGCGCACGGGTACGGCTAGTAAATAAATGTAAAGTAATTACATAATTAAAATAGGACGTTTGATCCAGGGAACATTCGTGTTTGATAGAAGGATAAATCGTTTAATATGTTACTTAATTTAAATTGTATTTAAATAATTAAAATGCGATCATTTTGGTCCAGAGAGCAATCATTTGGTGCAATGGCAATTCCTGTAACATGTTTCTTAATTGGTGTGTGGATAAGCTTCAGGGCTTCTACCGCGTTGTCTTGGTGTTATTGGCTGACGTTTCGACCGCTGTGTTGTGGCCATCTTCAGAGCAGTTGTTGGATAAGTAAATAGTCTGCCAGTACTTATATATATAGTAGTCTCGATGGAGGGGAGTACTTGCTGTGATAGGTCGTAGGTTCTCCTTCTGGCATCTGATTAGTCCTACGTGGTCCAATCCGGTCCTTATCCAACAACTGCTCTGAAGATGGCCACAACACAGCGGTCGAAACGTCAGCCAATAACACCAAGACAACGCGGTAGAAGCCCTGAAGCTTATCCACACACCATGTACACCAGCCGCGGAAGCCTACGCGAACATGTTTCTTAATTGTTATTACATGCAACCATAGTCTAATGAAGATTGACATATCATTTAGTTTTAATATGTATACTTTATATTACTTGCTATATGTTTCAGAAGTTACTGTAATAACATTGTAGAATTATGTCCATCTAGAGAAACTACACTTTCCAATGGTGAAATAATAATTAAACAAATTAAATAGCTTCCGATATTACTTCATACAAACACAGAAACATTATATGTACGCTATGTTTAATAGCTTTCGATTGTTGTTGTCCAAGGCCCCTTATACACGAAGTCATTTGTTTTTATTTCAGTACAGCGCCTTAGATGGCGTTGTTATTGTAATTTTCAAACTAATTTATCTCATTAAATATCAGTTCTATCAAAATTTTGTGTAGAATAAAACTTATCGGAAATTATTTTTAAAGAAACTTTTGTTATATAATATTTTTCATGAAAATTAATAATAAGGGAGATATTTCGATTTTTGTTTAATTCAATTCCCCTTATAACCCCCCTTTTAAATAAAGAATGTTGAATGCCATATAGCCTAAAATTTAAGTTACAACGAACTTAATTTATATTCCAATTTTCATATAAATCGGTTCAGCCATTATCGCGTGAAAAGGTAACAAACATCCAGACAGACAGACAAACAAACAAAAACTTCCAAAAAGCGATTTTCGGTTTCAGGATGGTTAATTATACATGTTAACACCAATTATTTTTGGAAATCGAAAATAACCAGAAAAATTTTGGCTACTGATTTATAATTAGTATAGATTATGATTAACGTTTTCAGCATTAAATGCCATCTTCAGATCATTCGTTTCGCTCAATGGAACATGCTAATTACCTGGAACAATATATAGTAAATAAAAGTATAGAGTGTAGATTCAATCAGGATTAAATTATTCAATATTATAAAACATAGTTATTACCGTTAATTGTGTTCAAATTATGAATGCACACATTATTTATCATGCCAATATATGAATTGCTTTGGAATAATAAGTATGAATTAAGTACAATAGCTGAGGTTAAAATATAGGACTCGTGTTGCATTTAAAACTCGGCCATGGTGAACCTCGAGGCTTGGCATTCCTTCCTTCGGAAGAATTTTATATTAACAAGCTTGTACTCACGCCGTTGTATTTTAACTTTTAACTTCAAGGAATTTATATTTTAACCTGTCATTATTACGCTATTTCATTACTACTACTACTACCACTACTACAGTATTTTTATATTGTGTAAAATAAGTCTAATTCTGTGCTTAATAGCATCCTTCAGTAGACAGTTTCTTCTCAGTCAGTGACCCAAATAATTCCCTTTTCTCTTTCTGATCTGTTTCAGTATCATTCTTTGTTCACCCACTCCTTCCAACACAATTTCATTTCTTATTCTATCTGTCCACTTCACATGCTTCATTCTTCTTCATGTATACATTTCAAATGCTTCTATTTGTTTCTCATCATTTCGCCGTAATGTCCATGTGTCTGCCCAATACAATACCACACTCCACACAAAGCACTTCACTAGTCTCTTCCTATAAAAGTGTGATTAAAAACAGTACATAAATTTTCCTACTTAAAAGAACTCAGTAGTTTTCTTCAATTTGTTATTCTTTAATTCATGTGCAAAATTGTGTTAGTAAAGCAGTGATGTCGTACATACCTAAATTTTTATTAACCATTCTTTGATTTATTTTTTTAATGTTGTTAACAAGTAAGGTTCTCTGTGATATAACACACATACCTAGTTTTCATTTATTTTTTTTATTTCATTTCTAAAGTATTGTTAATCATAACTGAAGTATGGGGACTGAAGTTTTGATAGTAACAACTTTATAAGTAGAATTTTTAAAAGTGCTACGAAAACACGAAAAACTAAATAGAAGGCAAAGCTAGTGAATTTTTACATTGAAATCTCGCCTTTCACAAATTTGTCTTTCACAGCGTTGTTACGGACCCTATTTCAATTCATAATCGTCATAATAATAATAATAATACTTAGTTCTAAGTATCCATTTTTATTTCATCTCTAAAATATTGTTTATAATAATATCTAAGTCTTCTGATTGTCATAATTGATATTAATTTCCACTCTTGTCCTCATTTTCTCTTCTTAAAAGGTATGCATAGACTCTAGAAATGTCAGATTTTTTTCAGAATATTGGTAAATAATATTTTTGTCTTACCTGAAAGTTCATTCCTTTTAGTTTTCAAAAAATATATAATTTGTACCCATTATCTCAATAATTTCATAATTATTTGGGCGTTTGTACCTAATTTAAGAGCACTATACTTTCTATACCTTACACCATCTTCAGTGTCTGTTTTCTCCTATTTCACATTTTCCGACATTTGTTATAGCCTACTTCCGACGGACAAAAAGTAGACTTCCAATGGGAGAAAAGACTTCATTGAGGTACCAAATTAAATCTAAAAAATGTGGCTATGTTGTAAAATAAATTATTATTTTGAGTATATTATTATTATTTTGTTCCCGAAATAAACAAATATACATATAAGTTATGTTTCTTCTTAAGTACTTACATAATGTTGTATATATTTTGAATGGTTAAAGATACATAAACAATTTTAGTTTGTAGCATTCTCCATATGTAGGGGATCATTTTTGCGAAAGAAGTTTTCACCTAAGTCAGTTTCTAATGGAGTTAGGTCGGTCCAAAATGTTAATAATTTCTTTTCCTAATTTTTTTTTCTTTTTGCTCCCAAATTCGATTTTCAAGTTTGAATGATATAAATTGCTTAACTTGCTCCCAAGAATCATGTTATCAAAATTTTAAAGACATTAAGTAGAAATCTGAATTTTTATCTTAAGAGTCGATGAATACCTTCTTATAACTATCATAAGTTCTATCTGACAAATTCTAAATTGAAAAACATGTTTATTCTCACATTACGATAGATATTAAAATATGATTTTTTTATATGTGATTTTTATTTTGGACTCGCAAAGCGTTGAGGGATTCCTTTCTCTTCTAATTTTTCCCACAATTTACAGTATTTCTATTTACGTTATTAAATGCTTTTGCATAATCTACAAAGCTATATGCGTATAGATATATTATATTCGCCCCTTTTCAATGAAATGGATCATATGAACACTCAGTCTATAGTTGACTATCCTTTTCAACAATTATTTTTCTCATGTAATATTATTTCGGCCATTCTGTGTATTTTACAAGATATTTTTTCAATCTTACAAGAATTTCTGAACTATCATCCGACGCTTAACATTAGTGAACATCTTCGTTCATATGGTCGTATAGTCAATACGGTATTACCGAGCAATAGAAACTAATCCTTCAACTTCTGGGATATTGATCAGTAATGGACACGTCTTCAGTTCGACTAAATAAGAACATTCAAATTTGTTTAAAATAAAGTAAGCATTATGTTTTAACTGCAACATACCTGCAAATCTTTCACGGTACATCGGCTGAAAATCGTTAGCTTGAGTAAACACAGAAAATTTCAAGACAGTATACACACATCAAATTTTTATGCAAGGAAGGCAAGTTCTAACTTCTGTGCCGCAATTGAATCCTGGTCTACTAGGTTTGGCCTGCTTCACTATCGGTCTTACTAATAAAAACTCTATATACAGACGTTTAACTGTCTTATACTTATACAATGAGTAGCTCGTTTATAAGCCGTATGTAAATTCCTGACTAATAATCACTACATACGTCGTGTATAACAGTATGACTGTTACACAGCTACGTCATAGTTTCGTCATTACTTCGTTACGAAAGGTAATAGAATATCTGAGGTTCTCTATTGCATCCGGTAGAGGGCTCTAGTGTGGCGTGTTAAATATCGATAGTACAACTGGCTCTAATCGATTACCACACTACATTTTGGTCAAAGAGTACAAGCTACAGCAATATTATTCTTATTATTCTGTGCTCTTTGGTTTGTTCTTCTGTGGTTACAAGGTAACCATCATCATAAAATGACAGTCGATACGAACAGCTGTTAGAGGGGCGGCCATTTTTTCGCTATATACAACGCTTAAACAAGGGGTTTCGTGTATATAACTACTGCAAAGCAATTCCCATTGTATAGTTACAGCCTGTTTATACGTCCATAGCTTATTCACGGTTTATTAGTAACGTTTTCTGTCTCAACTCTGCATAAGTCTGGTATAAAAACTATACACGGTTTATTAGTAAGACTGTATGTCTATAAAGTGGCATGCATTTGAGAACGGACGGAGTCATCATCAAATACATCATGGTTTAGGCCCTTAGGCCTGTTCCACTTCTAGGAAATCAGAACTGTTCTTTCCATCTCTTTCTGGGCCTGCTAAGATCCCTTCTACCAATCGGTTGATACAGGAACATCTGTACAGGA
Organism: Periplaneta americana; assembly: GCF_040183065.1. Lineage (NCBI taxonomy): Eukaryota > Metazoa > Arthropoda > Insecta > Blattodea > Blattidae > Periplaneta > Periplaneta americana. The sequence continues at coordinate 178,698,125 of NC_091124.1, forward strand.
GTGCTGTTTATGTCCATTCTCATCAGATGTTGGTACCACTGCTGTCTAGAAGAGTCTGTGAAGTGAAGAAGACTTTCTATTTGTGACTCTTCACGAATTTCAGTGTTTCTCTTCTGATCTTTCAATCTGTAACCAGCAAGAGGTCTTAATAATCTCATCACCGCCACCTTTATTCTTCTACGTTGTTGCTTGATCAGTAACCAATTTTCGGCTCCGTATGTTAACAATGGTATTGCCATTGTCTTATAAATTTTCAATATTGTTTTCTTCCGGACTCTTTTCATTAGAGTTCGTTTCATTGTTCCCAGGAGCTGTAGAAATCTGGAGAGTTTAGTTTCTTGATCGCTTGGTTGGTCATATGTAACATTACACCCTAGGTAATTAAATTTGAAACTTGTTCTAAATTGATATCATTGATTGAAATTTTGGTTCGTTTGGGTTGAGATCCTATGAATCCGAAAATTTTTGATTTCTTTGTAGATAACTTCAAATACTTACATACTGAATACTGCTTTTTGCAGATTGTGCTCATTATCTGAGAGTATCAATAAATCATCAGCAAAAAGCATAAAATTTAGATGTGTTTTTCCGGAGTCCTCGTTGTTTATCAATAGTATTTACAAAATATAAAGATTGTTCTGTACCTGTGATACAGTGACAACCAGACAGCGGATTTTAGGTCCCTACACAGCGACAAGAAGTCACGTGCCTTGGCTTACGGAAGGAACGTAAAATGAATTCACTGACTTCCCTGCATCTGACGTACAGCTAAAGTTCAGTATAGGGACCGAAAGTCCGCTGTCTGGCGATAACTGGAAAATCGGGGAAGGAAATGACAAGAGCGGAATATGTACTTTTGAGGTGTAAAGAAATTATTACTAGTAAAAATGATAAGGTGCTAAAGAAACAATTATTACTCTTAAAGCACTAACTTCTTAACACTTATTTATTGTAAAACATGTAACACAACAATACATTTAACGTAACAAACAATTAACAAGAAACAACAAATGAAATAACAACGAAGATCATATCTTCACTACACACACTTTTATTTGTACCTGTCGAAACGCAAGAAACAAAAGACGTTTCGATAGCGTAAGAAACGTGAGACTGGTGGTAAGATCTCTACGAAGGGGAATGTTGCTTTTCGGAACATCCATCAAGATTGAAGTTGGTCAATATAACTCAAGGAATTTATCCTTCATGAATATATAACACATTATTTTCTAATAATTTTCCATGCGCTTTTTTTGACTAGGGTGACAAAAGTTTGTGCAAAGATTTTGAATATTCCCTCATTACCAAGCATTGTATTTCATTTATGAAATAAATTGGTATTCAAGAAACCGCAAGTCTTATTTATTCTCAACGCTGGAGAAACGATTGAGGACGATGTTAACAGAAACATGTAATGAAAAATACCCGAAAAATAAGAGAATTTTACTTATCTGTATTCGCATCAGATACGTAAAACATTATAAATGAAAATTGAGACTTTTTCGAAAAATATGTTTGATGGTTTTAAAAGTTACTAAACTTTTAAGTGTGACATTTATACAAACGTAATCATTCCTCAGTGTCAGAGTATTAAGCAACTTGTAAGAAGTTTAATAACAGAGGAATGGATATAATTGAATCGCATATTTTAGACAGGAAATGAGTCAAAATGTTTTATTTTTCAGGAGAGCAAAAGAACTTACTTTCATGAATAAATACCAGTGTACCAGTGCCGTAATATAAACATAAACTCTATGTTAGAGATACAGGGAAAGGTTTGTTTAAGTTCTTCCTTTGTTTATCTTTGCGTCTTGGAAGTATTAATAATTTCATCAAAAGAAATAAAAATGACAAATTTTGACTTAGTTCCTTTCTAAAAAGTGCGATTAAATTGAATTTATGCCGTATAACTTGAGGCTTTCCCGGCGTTTTATGTAGAATAACTCTTCTCGAGTTCTCAGCCAGGTGAGTTGCCACACGCTTCGACCAACCAGAACGCTGTAGGCGGTCGGAACTAGGACCTAGCACCTGATTGGCCCTCAGCGGGAAGCCCTACTAACGTTTATATACCGGCTAGACATGGTCCCACGACACTTCATTCCCTGAAGAAGATGGCAGAGCTAGTCATCGGAACCTTGGAAGAAACTATCCAACTCACCTGGCTGTGAATTTTTGCTATTAGAAATTTGTAATTTATTTTGAATGAATTGTCGGTAACTTACAAAAATTATATGCTGCACAACACCATATGATAGCATTTTTTTTTGTACAGCAATAATCCAATCAGTGAATTTTAAGTTATTGACTGATATTATAATATTATTTCATATATTGTTAGGATAGAAAGTCTCCACTCATGTGCAAATGAGTTTAATTTCTAAATTTATTAACTGATTAATTTAAACTGAGTAACTTTAAATAGAATCACGGAGCCAGGTGAGTTGCCACACGCTTCGACCAACCAGAACGCTGCAGGCGGTCGGAACTAGGACCTAGCACCTGATTGGCCCGCAGCGGGAAGCTCTACTAACGTTTATATACCGGCTAGACATGGTCCCACGACACTTCATTCCCTGAAGAAGATGGCAAGGCTAGTCATCGAAACCTTGGAAGAAACTATCCAACTCACCTGGCTGTGAATTTATGCTATTAGAAATTTGTGATTTATTTTGAACGAATTGTCGGTAACTTACAAAAAATTATATGCTGCACAACAGCATGTGATAGCATTTTTTTTTTGTACAGCAATAATCCAATCAGTGAAATTTAAGTTATTGACTGATATAATATTATTTAATATATTGTTAGGATAGAAAGTCTCTACTCATGTGCAAATGAGCTTAATTTGTAAATTTATTAACTGATTAATTTAAACTGAGTAACTTTAAATAGAATCACGTAGACATGTAAACATTTTCTTCACTTGATTAGGTCGGCCTTGTGAACGTTTGGCTACTGTCAACCTCCCATAAACTCGAGAAGATGTTGACTATCCTTTCACTCATCCACGAATTCTATCGGTATCACTACGGGACAGAATTTCACCGACATGGCTCGACGCTTCATTTGTAGGTCCTTCTGATTTTAATTATGCAACTGTTTGAATGTTGCATTCACCTCCCTCCACACCGTGTTGCAATTACTGTTAAAAGACAAGATAAAACATAGTCTTCGGAAGCACAATGGGGCACGTCGAGATCTTCTTGCACAACCTTCTTTCGCTGAACTGATTTGTGATGACATTGTCTTGTTATACCATGCCGTCGTGCACTTCCACCTTATAACTCACTGTTTGTAATCTGTGTTCAATAAAAGTTTATATGTAGCTACTTGAAATTGTCCTTCTGTATATCGTAATAAAAATATTCCCATTATTTCGTGTACTCCTTAGCAATACATTACAGAGTTATACTTGAATTTAGACTATCTCCAACATCTATATATATATATATATATATATATATATATATATATATATATATATATATATATAACTTGAACTGGTAATGGAAATTACGGGATAACGGCTGAATGGATTTTAATAAATGGCCCCTCATTTTGAAGCTTGGAACCCGAAGTTTTTCGGAAAAGTAGTAGTTTTCAGTGAAATGTCAATTTTCCTACATAATTTTCCTATTTTCCAAAATCCATCTGTTGTCAGTTTTGAGAACTAATTTTATTGAATCACGGCCGACTTGATTGAATTTCAGAACAAAACACACACTACAATAAACAATAGGCAATTACACGAAGGCCATGACCAGCAGGATTGCCGACATATTTAGAGCTCAATTCAATTTGTTATTAAAAACTTATTCTGCAGTGTATAATTTTCTGAGTATAGCTGTGTATTGGATATTCAAATCTACGAAACTGGAGGTGGTTGGATGACATTATTACCATTAAAAGTTAAATATTATTATAGTTAATATCATGATGCGTATATTTTTCATTAATTGTACATAATTTTGATGCTATATTGATGACATGAAAGTGAAACGTTTTGAGGTTATGTAAGTAAATGTAGAGAATATCTTAATTTAGATCTTCATTTCTATAATTTACTGAGTGACTGCTCTATATATGTAACTACAAAACTTAAGTAAGATAATAATATTGTTATTAAAAATCAAATATTTTTATACTTATTAACCCAGTGGGGTTGGGTCTTTTTCATATACTTAATGGCGGTGTAGCGTAGATATTGTTATGTGTCATTGTCTTCAGTATTGGCTCGAGAGAGCGCAAAAATTACCGTTCCTAAGGAAAGATCAAAAGGTATTACTTACTGATAAAATAAGAGGCCTAGAAAATTTTGTAGTCTCCAGATCATTTCAGCAAGATCTCTTAGTAGGATAAAATGATATTACGCTCTACATTTCAAGTTCTACATGCAGCAGGTATACGAAAATGCTATTGTTCGAGAGCTTAGCAAACCTGACATTTTTTTAACTTTTGCCTACAATCCACAATGACCTGAAATAGCTACTGCTATCGTTCTGACATTGATACTTGCGTTTTCGCGTTGAAACTCAAAAACTGAAGTTGGATAGGTTCAAGAAAAAGTATTTGGCCTAAAAAAAATCCATTCAGAGGGAGTATGTTTCATTATTATGGAAGCAAATAACTATCAAAAAGACAAGTATTCTTCATTGAAAATAAATCTGAAAAAATTTTTATTTGAACGTCTTACGAACTTAGTTTGCAGCAGCATTTGCTGCATAAGCCACTAATTATTTAATATATACCTCAATAAAGCCATAGAAGAATGGCAGAATAAAATATCATTTGGTATAAATTTAGGAACAACTGTATTAAGTAAGTAAGGCTTTTTGCCGATGATCAAATATGGATCGCAGAATCTGAGGCAACTTACAAATGGCAACTTACCAGCTCCAGCTAATAATAGAAGGATATAATCTAAAAGTTTCTAATAACAAAACTAAAACAATGGCTTTCAGCGGGCTTAACCATAGGCGATGTAAAATAGTTATTAATCAAGGAACTATAGAACAGAATCTTCTTTTAACTACTTAGGATGCAATATATCTTTTTTTTTGGTGAACAGGATATTAACAGTAAGTTGAGCAAATTCCAATAGATGTGTGGAACAATAAGAAGAACTTTAAGGAATAAAACACAGCGCTCAACACAATTAAAATTTTACAAAATCCTAGCAGTTCCATTATTAACTTACAGCAGAAAACTGTTCATCAAACCGCGCATCAAAAAGAAAAATTCAAGTAAGTGAAATGAAGTTCCTACGAGGTGTTGCCGGTTATACATTACTGGATCATCAAAGAAATGAAAATATCCGACAATTATTAAATATTATTAATTTAGAAGAAAAGATTAAAAATCAGAGACAAAATTGGTACTAACATATTACAAGAATGACTAATGACAGATTACCAAAACAAATTATGGGTTATGCACCAACAGGATATGGAAATGTCGGAAGACCGAAAATAAGATGGACAGATGATTTAAACCTTGAAGACGGAACAGGCCAATAGGCCTAATCCCTGTAGCTGAAGAAGAAGACTCGAATTTAGAATGATCCGGAGAAACGATATTCTTGGTTATAATAAACTTAATACGAGTATGTACAATTCTGTAACTCAGTGCACATGTCATTACAAGAGACTTGAAGGTCCTGAATTTAAGAGTAAATAACTATGTAAGATTAACTTTAAAACATGAATCCTGTGCCGGAATTCTTCAGTAGTCTATATGGGTGCTATTCATAGACATTTCGCTAGCCCGCGCTACGAGCGTGCTAAACTAGCCCCGCCTATCGACTGATTACTTGTATAGGATTCATACCATATAATATATGATATAATATATCATTCATATATCATATCATATCATATATCATATCATAGCATATCATATCATATCATATCATATCATATCATATCATATCATATCATATCATATCATATCATATCATATCATATATCATGTCATATCATATCATATGAAGAGTTCGCGGGAAAAACGATGAATGTCAAAGTTTTGTTAAGGTTGATGTCATTATCTAATTCAATGGATCACTACGAAAATTAATGTTGTTCTTATGAAAAATGGAAAAAGGAGAATTATCACCACGAATACAGTAATACTTTCCTTTATTTTCTATGGAAACAGCACTACATCTTGCAGTTATAGACTCAATTAGATCATTATCTAATCCTTAACAGAAATGTGACATTCATCGTTTTTCCCGCAAACTCTTCATATCATATATCATATCATATCATATCATATCATATCATATCATATCATATCATATCATATCATATCATATCATATCATATCATATATCATATATCATATATCATATATCATATATCATATATCATATATCATATATCATATCATATCATATCATATATATCATACCATATAGCATACCATATAGCATATCATATATCATATCATATATCATATCATATCATATCATATCATATCATATCATATATCATATCATATATCATATCATATCATATCATACCATATATCATATCATATCATATCATATCATATCATATCATATCATATCATATCATATCATATATCATATCATATATCATATCATATCATATCATATCATATCATATCATATCATATCATATCATATCATATCATATCATATCATATCATATATCATGTCATATCATATCATATGAAGAGTTCGCGGGAAAAACGATGAATGTCAAAGTTTTGTTAAGGTTGATGTCATTATCTAATTCAATGGATCACTGCGAAATTTAATGTTGTTCTTATGAAAAATGGTAAAAAGGAGAATTATCACCACGAATACAGTAATCCTTTCCTTTATTTTCTATGGAAACAGCACTACATCTTGCAGTTATAGACTCGATTAGATCATTATCTAATCCTTAACAGAAATGTGACATTCATCGTTTTTCCCGCAAACTCTTCATATCATATATCATATCATATCATATCATATCATATATCATATCATATCATATCATATCATATCATATCATATCATATATCATATCATATCATATCATATCATATCATATCATATCATATCATATCTCATATCTTATCATATCATATCATATATAATATCATATCATATCATATATCATACCATATAGCATATCATATATCATATCATATATCATATCATATCATATATCATATCATATCATATCATATCATATATCATATCATATCATATCATATCATATCATATCATATCATATCATATCATATCATATCATATCATATCGTTAATATTGGTTTATGATCCATGTTGAATCTTTATGTTGGTTTATGAATACGAAAAACTTTAGTTCGCTGATCATCCACCGGAAGCCCCCGCTAAGAATGTCAATGAATACGGCCCTATAAGATTGACATTAATTGATTAATTTTCCCTTATTGTTAACTCAATAAGTAATCAATGCAACATACTATAGCAGTCTTTTGAAAGACAATTTGAAAGAAGCCAATAAGTACAGAAGACTGTGTAGGATTCACCTGTATTCTAACAATATTTCACTTTTTACAAGTATGAAAAATGCCTTATGTGTAGTGTAGAATATGAAAGTATCTTATTATTTAGTTACATAGTGAATTGCAGTGGAATTTCGACAATCCGAACCCCTGTAGTCCGAAATTTCACTTACTCCGAACAGGAGGAAAGAAACTCTCGATCGATATTTCAGCAAGTCTCACCAGATAACAATCAATCTTTGAAAGTTAAGGACAATATTAAAAAATAGACATATGTTTAAACTTATCATAATTTTCGAATAGTAATAATGGCATAATGATAAATTGAGTGGAAAAATATACCCATCGTGAAAGTAGTTGAATTTCGTTTACTTTACACTTAGTGTGAATTAAAACTATACATTTTAATTCTGCTATCTTTAGTTAACCGTAACCAATTTTAAAAGTCCCAGACAGCTTAGAATTAGGCCTAAACCAGTTTTCTTAAAGTAGCCTAAAAAGAATGAAGTTATTGAAATAAATACAGGGTGGAAGTGAAATAACCCTGCAGAGTTCCAAAGCGAATAGTTCATGTTGTATGTAACAAAAAAGTGTAACGCCATATTGGTGGAAAGTCCATAGTTTTCGTAGAAAAAAAAGTTCCCCCCCCTCCCCCGCATGTTTAACACTCTCTTATTCGGTAACTATTGCGAGTAGGATAGTGATTTTTGTCCATATCGATAGAAAATCTAATAACGAATCATTTATCCCTCTATTCTACTTCAGTAACGTGGACGGTTTTAGTGTAAATTTAATTTAAAAACCACTAATTTTAAGCCACTGAACGATGTGAGCAGACTGCAACGTTGTAGTGAGAGAGGGAGGTTCGCGTACAGAGACAGACCTGAGTTCGTTGACCTCTTACATCTGTAGTCCGAGAAGAAAGAAGACTGTTAGCGGCGATATTGTCAGACTGCTGAAACTTTCAACTTAATTTTCTAATTAACCGTGAATTTAATGACAAAACGTAATATAGGTTTTCTATTCCTTTAAGTGTACTCTATCGTCCCTTTCAATCTGCAGAATTATTTCACTTCCACCCTGTACAAATTTGTGTCAGTTTTGTGTAAAAGGAAAAGCCGCTCAGAATTGCGGACATTTTATTTTTAAGTACAATAAATCTTGTTGAAGCAACAATATATATTTAATTCAAAGAAAAGTCAGTTTTCTTTTAAGTATTTATAGAGTAAAGAAATCTCGCTAGGACATTACAATTAATTGCGTCTTAAATTTGATTTACAAGTAGTCTTCGTAGACTATGCTTATTTTTGCAAATTATTTAGCCCATGAAATGTCATGTAGAAATTTTTTGATAGGTTATTATTTTATGGTTTTAAAATATACAGCTAAATTAAAATTACCATTGAAAATTAAAATGTTATATTATATAGGTGTAAATTAATTTTGATTATTTCTAATTTCATGACTTCTAATAATAAAAATGAAAACGAAAACAATTAAATTGTATACATATATCATACATTCACTGTCATAACGTTGACGATTCAATTTTCATTTAATTACACTATTCATTAAAGCTATCATTCTCAGCAAAAAAAAAAAAAAAAAAACAGTTTATCTTAAAAACTTGTAGCGCTGTAAAAAATACTAAAATTAGAGCGAATAACTTATAAAATTCATTTCTGTGTCTTGGGTCTCTTACCTATAAACTAATTAGCAAATAATTTTTTGTTTTCGAAAAATAAACTACTTTATAATTCTGATCTAGGAATTTGTAAATTTATTAGGATATGAATTATTCTGTCTTTAACCTACTTAAACTTTTATATCCATGTCTTATGCATGAAATTGAATTAGTTGCTGATAATAGCTGAGTTGAATGTGATATGCGAGAAAATCCGTTAAAATGAAGTTTCGGATTAAAGGCTGGTTCACAATAAACCGGGAACAGAAACGACAACGAGAACGGAAATATTGTTAAAATAAATGTATTTAACAATTTTTCCGTTCTCGTTCTCATTGTCGTTACCGTTTCCGGTTTGTTGTGGACCAGACTTAACTGTTTACAACAGTTGGCTTCTGAAATGTATATCTTCTTTCTAATCTGACATAGGCCTAATCAATAAAACTAAAAGCTATATCATTAAGTCCCGAGAAGTGCTTTTGGCGTCAGGATGTTAAGGCTTCCACCTTACGAGACAGTCGGCACTGCCATGAGTAGCAGTAGGGATTCGGACCGCTTTTGCTTCCAAAATTACCCCTGGTACTAGTTTATATTAGAGGCTGTGTGAATCCCAGGACCATAGTGCTACCGGAAGGATTGTATCAATGGAGAAAATTAATGACTCCATCGGAAATCAAACCCGCGACATTCCGGTTTGTAGCGCTACGCCTTCACCGTGACGCTACCGCGTGCGGCCCCAATTGAAAATATAGTGCCCTCTAATTCTCGTCTACCTTGAAGATGCTATCTTCCCTATCTTCCAGTACAATTATAAGTAATTTCGTTGTACAAGATTGTCGAGTTGCGAACCGTGAAAGAGTGTGTAAAAGTTTTTATTCAGGAATGTATTCACTCTCTCAGCATTTAAACAGACAAAAGAAACAAATATGATATAATTTTGACTGCACATTAAAATAACACGCAGTAAACACAATTATCTCAAGTGAAGTTAATATTTATATCACTGAATTTGTTTTAGTTATCAGGCGTTTTGCAAAGATGAAAAGACGGACAATTTAAGCAAGTATAAATGACCAAAGTTTCTGATCTGGTTTATAGTGACTATTACACTTTTACTACGTCACACTACTTTTGACCAATAAAACGGTACGAAAGAACGTCTTTCAACCAATCATGGCTGCTTATCGCAAAATTATATCGCGTCCCTAGCATTTGTTTAATTTTATCGCGTCCCTAGCATTTGTTTATTTTTATCACTACCCTAGCATTTGTTTCTTTGTTTGCCAACATTTCAAACTGCACTAGTCTGGACGTCAAAATACAGAAAATTACAAACCACTCCAGTCGATGCACATCACTTTCAAATATGACTCGCATTGGCATTCAAGAACAAGAATTAATAAAGATCACTGGTCATATATGAAGAGCACCATTCGGAAATCCTGAATAAGTTGAGGGATACACCATGTACATCAACGAGTTCACTTCTTTTACGCACACGTCCAATATAACATCAACTGAACCACCAGCCACTAAAACATTCAAATTTTAAAATTGTACTTTCAATAATTGTTTCTTTTAAAATTATTCATGTTTATTTTTTATTTCATCATCGTTAATTAAAACGTTTCTTGTTTATTTCATCATCCCTAATTAAAACTTTTCTAACACTTGTTTATATTATTTAGGTTATGTTTGTTATAGCTTCTGCTAATATGATATTATGGATAGTCACGTATCAGAGATTGTTTAATACTAAGATTTATTGAAAATCATCTGTCAAGTGACGTTGATTACTGGGATCCGGATGATTGAAGTGGAATGCAAATGTTTTAGTAAAAATGAAACTGAACCAACAAAGCCTTCTTGACTAGTAACCGTCCACAGAGTTCAATGAAGATTCCATAGTTGGCATAACTGATAACAAGAAAACATAATCATAAAACACTACTGGCATCTAGCGTAATGTTGAGATGGTACAATAATACATTTGAAGACAGTTGTATTTTCGTAAGCCAATTAAAATTTTATTATATTGCAGTACTTTGTTACTTCTAATCTTTATATACTTTCTTCTAATCGTGTAAAAGTCAATTAAATCCCACTCGAGTTTTGATTTTCTGTAGATAAATCAAAATCTCTAGTGAGATTACTAAGTCATATATTTAAAGTTGATTTTTATGATTTTCTCCCTCTTAGGAGAATTAGGACTATTGCTTCCTGTTAAACTGTGAGATTAACAACATTTTTTTATCACTAGAGTTGTCCAAGTCATAGCAAACGTGAGTGATAAGCTTAGGCCTATGTGCTATTGAAAGAATCGATGAAAAATATTAATAATGACTAATAGTTATAAATAAAAAGCAGTTCAATTCTGAATTTTGTGGATATTATTTCGCCCGTCCGTTTAGAAGATTTATCGCATCCGATTACTTGGCTTATAATTATTTACGAAAATAGAAATGGATCTCTATGATTTCAGAGTGATAAAACTTCTCTTCAAAATAGGTAAGCCTACCAACACACATGGCGTTATTCTTACTAATTTATACTAATTTTGGTATAATACTATTACAATCCAGTCTCCTTCACCGTTTCTTCTCGAGAAATGTTTTATTTGCAACTAACATAAATGATCTCTGTCACCATAAATTATCATGTAAATTGATAAATCTTCAAAAAAATTAAACGCAGATTACAAATAGACTTTTTGGTAATTCACCGTGTCCAGGAACTTAACATTTTCAAAGCATTGGAACTACATACAGGTTCCAACATCAGGGCAAGGTAGGTATGACCAGACGGGTCGTCTACTAGGTTGGGATCGTTGTTTGACTACTACAAACAACTGAACATTTAGGCCTACATATAATTCTTCGCATTTGTTTATATAAGAAAATTATTTGCTGAAGTCAAATAAGACACTCCAATAACATGAACATATAAATTATAATAGAAAAGTGCGTAAAAGAGTACTGTAAATAATTTACTGGGGATTAATAAACCTTATTCTTATTATTATTATTATTATTATTATTATTATTATTATTATTATTATTATTATTAAATAACTCTATTATTATTTTGGATATAGAGATTAAAAATCCAATCATAGTCCAAAAAACAGTAGTTATGTGGCCAGCATAAATGAGGAAAAATTAAACATAAAGGAATTAGGTGTAGTTAAGTTAATATAAAATGGTAAAAGGTATTGAATTGAAGCAGTAAGATCAATAACCATTCAAGTCCATTTACAAAATTTTCGAGAAAAATGAAAAGAAACTTTTCTTTTATTTCTAACCTAATTATTATTTTTTGCACGTAATATTTCTGGTTATTTTGGAGATGAAGAAAAAGTAGTATACCAACTTTTGAAGTCGTAACACTTGTGAAAATATTCAAATTTTAATTTAAAATTTCCAAAAAATGAATGGCCAGAAGTGGACTAGAATTATTTATGATTTATGGAAATACATGATAAATTGCCATTGACTGTGTTTCAAAAACATGTAAAATCGGTGTCCATATCTTGATTATTATGAACTCACTGTTCCGGTTTAATATTTTGAAATATTTTAATGCAGCAATTAGTTATCCTACATAAACAATATCGAAGAATTACAGATGCTCAGTTGTTTGGAGTAGTTATACCTACATAATGAGCCCAACAGAATAGGCGACCCTTGTGGCCATATCTATCTGCCCTGATGATGAAACCTGTAGCCTATATGCTGTAGTTCCAAAACGTTGGAAATATTTAGTTCCAGGAAACGGCGGAGTACACGAAAGTTTATTTCTAATCACATTTATCATAAAGACCCATACACAATGAAAATTAAACATAACCGTAACATAAACACAGAAGTTTGCGCCCAGGCTACAAAATAAGATCATTTACAATGATTCACATAAGCATTGACATGAAAATTACCGTAAGACGTTAACATGAAAGTTTGCAAACTCCAAACTTTCATGCTTATGCTTACGTGATTTGCAAACAGTACACAATCGTGGAGCGCTGAAGTATACGACAGAATATGAGGAAATGGCGTCGTTGTTATGTTTCCATGGTTACCAAGTATGTTTGCTGTTATGTTTATGTTCCCATCGTGAATGATGGTATGACTTCTTGATTTTACCGTAACGTTTATATTCTTAAGTTAACGCTTACGTTATGTTTAATTTTCATTGTGAATGAGTCCTTAATACATGTGAAGGGATATTAGTTCTGTATGGAATAACACATCGAAGTTATCATCTCGTGCGACCAGAGGAATTCTATATAGTTTCACTGATTGGAGATTTGATACCATTGTCAATTGACACAAGACACGAAAGTCAGAATCCGCACGACATCGTGATCATTAGCTGTACTTGTATCTGCAGATTTCACACTTGTCTTATCTCTCACGCGAGGAGGGCAGTCTGCCCGTGTTAAATTGCTTCGCTAATTAGACGAAACCAGGTTAGCGTAACACTGTATTCAGCGTAGTCTCTTCATTTTCAGGCAAGGTGATTATTTGGGACGATATTATGATTACTGTTATAATTCGAAAGGCAGCTGCATTCTTTCACGTCATGTCCTATGCTTATTACATCTCCTTGGTTTGGGTGCAACAAGTGAGAAATCGAGGTTTATTGTACCCAATTAGCAATAAACATGCATCCTGCTTTCAGTAGTGTGATTGCAATAGCAACCGTTCGTACAAATCAAGTTTAGACTTACAGCACAAAAGTAGTTTCCATATAGAAGTTATGCCCACACTAGAATTGTAAATTCTTTGAATTAGATTGTTAGCTGAAGAACCTAGAAACGTACCACTCAATAACATATGAAGTCCCATTTAAAGAATATTTTTATAATTTTAAGGGTAGCTGATAATTGTGACAATATGTGACAGTTAATAAAAGTATATTCGCTTCATCTAAAATTGTTTCGGAACACTCATAAGTATTCATTCATAAGCGAGAATGAATCATTTTATCTTATTCCACCGATAAAAATGAGCCCTTTCACACTGATTAACAGATTTTGGAACTGTACCAGAGACTAGTCTAGGCTGAAAATGCATTTTCGTAAAGTTTGATAATAATCTACATCGTCATATGATGTTTGGATTATTAGAAAATTATACACAACACTACTTTAAAGGTTTCGTATTATTTTTTAATTATATTAGGGCCGAAAACGGGTGGTGTAATGCCAGGAAGATAAGGTGAAGTTGGCGCAAACAAGGAATTACTGAATAAGCTTGGTGGCTTCACTGCGTTTGCTCCTTGGTAAGTTACAGAATTAGTTAACCACCCTGATGCCGTCGTATCTTTGAATGGTAGTCCTACTTTATGTAAAGTAAGAGGGCGACCCATGAGTTCGTCCCTTTTAACTATGCCTTGAGGATGTGGTTGTTTCTGATGTACGTAAAAAGGAAAGTGCTTGTACTGTGCAGGAGGAACGGGATTTAATTTTAGCATGGGCTGTTTACTTGGAGGTAAGAGTGGTTGATACTGTTGAGCTGGAGAAGTGAATCCCTGATATCCTCGGGCATTGGTAGATAATCCTGGCTGAGAAGGTAGTCCATGTAGACCTATACCTGGGACTCTTGGAACTCCTGTTTTGTATAATTGCTGAGTGATGGGATGCTGCTGTTGAACTTTGAGTCCAAATCCATTATTAGGTACGGTGAACTGAGGTTTCACCTGTACTTGACTCTGTTGGCTACTGAGTTGCTGATGAACGTACGTGTTAGTATTTTGAAAATTGTTTGTCGCTGTAGGTAAATGCGGGGGTATTGGTATGGCCACAATATGCTGTCCATTTACTTGTGGAGACTGGCTTACTTGCTTATGTCCTTGAGAAACAAAATGATCTTGATTGCTAGGTACAAGAGCTCCACTTTGTAAGGCGACATGGTTGTTTCCCATTACAAGTCCACCTAAGTGACTATTCTGTGGCGTAGTTCCAGCAAAGTTTGTGTGCTGAATACTTGTCCCTCCATGCTGAGCATTCTGTATGGTTGCTCCTGCATGCTGAGCATTTTGTATAGCTGCCCCTGAGTGCTGAGCATTATGTATGGCTGCCCCTGCACCATGGGCATTTTGTAGTGTTGTGCCACCAAGCACACCTGAAAGACCTTGCACTCCGAGATAATTTCCATGCAGAAAAGGCAGTCCTCCGACTCCTGCAACTCCATGAAAACCACTGCCTATAAAGGGTAAACTGTTATAAGACAATGCCCCTGTGTTCACAAAACTTTGTGCTGCAGGTAGGGTCCCGTGGGAGCCTATTTGATTAATGCCCAAACCAGGTAGATTTTGTTGTACATGAGTTGCTTGATGTTGAACTGCACTTCCTGGCTGCGCTTGATAACTAGTGGCTTGTCCTGTGTGGCCAGTTTGAATTCCTGTCAAGGGAATGTAGAACGCCTGTAATGGTGCTCCGATGTTACCATTATTAACACCTCCATGTTGTGACAGAAGTTGTCCCGCATTGGCTGCAGCATAACCCACATGTACTCCGTTTCCGAGAACTAGAGATCCTGGAATGAGACCTTTATTTAACTTCAGAAGGACCTTCTGTCCAGGAGCACCGAGCTGAAAATTTGTTTGTGGCACAGAAGAATGATGTTGGTTTTGTTGTCCCCCAGCATTGTACACTGGGTGACCTTCATTACCATGTAATACGTTTGGAGGTTGCTTACCACCTGCTGTTTCCGAGTTGCTATTTTTTGAAATTTGTTTGCCGGAATCTGCTACCGGTTGTTGAATTTGATGTTCATTAGTATGATATGTTATCTTATGTCCTCGATTTGGCAGCGTATGGGCTTGTGGAAGTGTTTGTATTCCAACTATCGATTGTCTCGTGTGCTCCTGACTTACTTGTGGATTGATATGTTGCTGTTGACCTTCTCCAGGCACTATAGCATCTCTATAGCCAAAGTTCGCACTATGTCCTAGAGCATTAGCGTGGTCGAATGATGGATTGTGGCCAAACTGAATGCCCTGAAGATGAGTGCCTGATATGTAATGTGTTGCTTGACCATGACTAATGGAGTTGCTGTTGACACTGTGCTCGGATTTCACGGTTCCTTGTCCTTCTTTGACGTCACCAGATGTTTTGCTAACAACATTTTGAGATGGCTGTAGTCTAGGATTTGAATTGTGGATGTGGTTTTGAGGAGTGTTGCTAGAGATTTCCAGACCTGGACTGACATCACGCCAAACATAATGTGAGTCAGGATTGCTCCCTCCGTGGTGTTGTAAACTCACACTGTTGCCGACTTGCTGTTGATGCTGACTGCTTCCTTCTCCGGGGTGGATGTTAATTTGTTGAGAAGATTGAGGAATGTGACTTTGTTGCAGTGGTAGATGTTGTGGTGCTGTTGGTGGTGGCGATGGTGGAGGCGGCGGTGGTGGTGACGGCACAGGATGGTGATGCTTGTTTATATGTCCGATGCTGCCGCTGTGTGAAACATGTAACTCGCTGTCCTCTTCCCCGGAGAGTCGAGTTCCTGGAGTGGAAATTTCATGTTTTAACATATTTAACATTGTATTACTGTGTGAAAAGGCATCTGGAGGTGTAATAAAACCTATGTTATATCCTACGTTCAAACCTGAATTCGGGCGCCTGACTTTCGGAATCTTTTCCGTCTGCAAGTTATGAACTTTCACGTCACTGTGGCCTGGTACATAGCTTGTTTGGTGACGAATATTGTTCGCTGAATTACCAAATGGAGGTGGGGTGGTAAGAACAAGTTTCTGTTGCGGCTCCACGGGTTGAACGGCTACGTTACTCAGATGCCCGTTGACACCAGTTATGATATTAGGTGGATGGTAAGGCTGGTGTTGAGCAAACTGATGTTCGTGAACTGCATTGTGTTGAGGAGTTATTTGATGTTGATTATGTGACTGTTGAGGATTTACTTGTACGTGTGGTTGCTGAAGAGCATTCAGATGTTGGTGTTGATGTACGGTTTGATCATTATTCCTCTGTTGTCTCGGTTGCTGCTGGTGAATTTGACTATGTTGAAATCTAACCTGTTGCTGAAACTGATTTTGATGTGTTTGGTGTGGATGCTGCAGTGGCTGTAATTGATGCGTGTGTGGTCTTATCCCGTTATCTAAGTGGTTACTAATTTGAGGACGGGGTGTTGCTTGAGATCCCTTTAATTCCTCGTCCGATAAATGAGAATTAAAATTTACGTGTATCTCACTGAAGGGCCAACCTTTCGGCGGATCCTGAACAGTAAGCCCTCCGCCCTGACCATCTGCACTGGTGGGTTTGTGCACGACGGCGCTTCGGAAGCCCTTGATCTTTACTTCATGCTCCTTGGTCTCGGCGACGACCTGCTGCTGTGGCGGTTGTTGCTGATGTTCTTGCGGTTGTTGCTGTGGACTGTCCCTCATGGGAAGTACAGGCCTTCTTCTCGTGGCGTCTTGAGCCTGCGGTTGATGCTTTGTGTTGTCAAGGACGGTGATGGCCTCTGATCCGAGGGCCACGATGACCAAAGTGACGACCAGCACCTTGAGACATCATGATTGCGTTAATTCCATAATATGGATTATCGACAATATACATGAGTAGTAACATCAAGAAAGGATCGGAAGTTTTCATAGCATTTCGCATGAGTAACCACATTAACCATGTAACATATTAAAATATTAGAAAAAGTCTCTCTTCCTCCGTATGAATTTGCCATACATATTACTTTCTAAGTCTTATTAAACTCTTTTAACGTAACGATTTTAAAATATAGCTTACATTTAAAAAGCCGTGTTGTTTTAGGTTCGTTAACGCTGAGAACAAATACAGTATAGGCCTACAAATCTTGAATTTTCAGAACTATATCTTTCTTTGTAAATGTGTCTGCAACTTGTATATTGGGTTCAGTTATTGTGTGTCTTTCGAATTCAGGTAATGCACAACACATCACAAAAATATTGTTGTACTAGCCGTACCCGTGCGCTCCGCTGCACCCGTTAGAAATAAATATTAAGTAATTACATATTTAAAATAGGACATTTGATCCAGGGAACATTCGTGTTTGATAGAAGAATAAATCCTTTAATATGTTACTTAATTTAAATTGTATTTAAAATATTAAGTTGCGATCAT
Organism: Periplaneta americana; assembly: GCF_040183065.1. Classification (NCBI taxonomy): domain Eukaryota; kingdom Metazoa; phylum Arthropoda; class Insecta; order Blattodea; family Blattidae; genus Periplaneta; species Periplaneta americana. The sequence goes on from NC_091124.1 coordinate 178,716,421, forward strand.
TTTGATCCAGAGACCACTCATTTGGTGCAATGACAATTCCTTTAACCTGCTTCTTAATTGTTATTACCAATTATTTTTGGAAAAGCGAAAATTAATAGAAAAATTTTGGCTACAGATTTATTGTTATGTTTATATTATATTATATTATATTATATTATATTATATTATATTATGAAAAAGTGTGTTGATAACGGATGTACTCGAATTAGAAAGTTTTTAATTTGTTGTGGGAGCTCTTGAATCTCAGGAGGAACAACTTTTACAACAGCGCAACATAATCTGCTTGGCTCATTACACAAATTTTTTGCCTTGCATTTATTGCATATGTATTTTATGTATTTTAACACGATTCAATTGAGCATAGTTAAAATTTGAATTATAAAATAATGGATTGATAAGCTAACGTACTATTACTGCATACTAAATCAATACACTCTCGTTGTTCGTTAATTCTCTGAGATAAAAATGAATATGTTCATAAACATTATTATAAGAAATACAGGAAATGAATATACAGAATAGAATAACCTATCAAGTTTTCTGTGCATAAGAAGCTATTTTAATCTTACCTGTCCTCAATTCACTCACAAGTTACTGTAATAACATTTTAGCATTATGTTCATCCAGAGAAACTACACTTTCCAATGATGAAATAATAATTAATTATACAAATCTGTTAATTTAGCTTCCGATATTACTTCATACAAACACAGAAACATTGTCTGTAGGCTATGTTTCATAGCTTTCGATTGTTGTGTTCAAGGCCCCTTATAGACGAAGTCATTTGTTTTTTATTTCAACACACCGCCTTAGATGGCAGTTATTTTAATTTTGAAACTCATTTATTTCATTAAATATCAGTCCTATCAAAATTTTTCAGGGAATAAAACGTATCAGAAATAATTTTGAAAGAAACTTTTGTTATGTAACATACTTCACAAAAATCAATAATAAGCGAGATATTTCGATTTATTTAATTCAGGCGCCTTATAACCCACCTTTTAAATAACGTATTTTGAATGCCATATAGCCTATAATCTAAGTTACAACGAACTTAATTTATATTCCAATTTTCATCGAAATCGGTTCAGCCATTATTGCGTGAAAAGGTAACAAACATACAGACAGACAGACAGACAGACATACAAACAAAAATTTCAAAAAAGCGATTTTCAGTTTCAGGATGGTTAATTATATATGTTAGGACCAATTATTTTTGGAAAATCGAAAATTGCCAGAAAAATTTCGGCTACAGATTTATTATTAGTATAGATTATGTTCAAGAAATTGTAATACGAAAATGAAATTGTGTCAGCCTAGGTGGTTTATTTCAATTAAATATTTATTCTTAAATGTAATTAGTATAAATAATAACACAGGCATGTTATTCAATGACACGAGTTTGAAAATGAAACCCCCAATATTCGCCTTACCTTTCGAAATGCCTTATCACTAATATTTCTCATGAATGAACACTTTTAAATGTCGTATCTTTGAGGACAAAAGAGGCCTATAGCGCATAATTCTTCGTGGCTCATGGCGTTTAAAAGTAATAGAATATATTGTGACAATCTGACTAGGAATTTCTAATGAAAAAAAAATTGTTTTTTTGGGTTCAAACCAATCAATTATGAAGTATTTTGTCATACACTATTGTTGTTTGTTTTGTGAACGGAAATAAAGAAAATTGATCTTATGAATGTAGTCATGTGAATAATAAGATTTATCTACTATGCCAACAATCTCTATCCTGATGCCATATTAAATATTTAGTTAACCACTCAGAGTAATTTACATCTTTGTACCTACTGTATATGCTCAATTTTTACTTGAATGTTCTAAGTGAGAAATATTTTGTTGTTTCACGTGAGGAACAGCCGGAAAAACTCACTTTCAATATTAGTTTGAAAGAAGGTATTCTAATGTCCGTAATATCAAAATTTAATTTGACACTAGTGATTTAAATTTGTATAAAATTCACTTCCAAATTTAGCAATAAAATAATAATAATAATAATAATAATAATAATAATAATAATAATAATAATAATGATTTATTTAACCTGGCTTTTATTTTCTGGAAAAGCTAATTTCATTGCTAGAAATATGACTGAAATATAGGCTTGTTAGACAAAAACTAGCATAGTTCAAATATAACTTCCAAACAAATTGAGCAATCAAGATTAACTAAGCTGTTATAGGCTGTACTAAAAATGGGATTTAGTTTGTACAAGTGGATTGTCTGTTGTCCATTTTCAACAATTATGAGTATTGACTCCATCATTTAGAATAAAGTGAGCCTTATGTGTCCACAGTGCTCAAGACAACCATATCACTTCAATTTCCATCTGAACTAATACACGTAATGGAAAGTTGTATCTCTCTTCATAATCAGTTTCTTTCAATTCAAACATAATTTCCCGTTTATAGGGATACATTTGCAGAAGTTTGCATAAGATTTTCCGCACAGTGCTGTACGGCATTTGCAGGAGTTTCTTTGATAACGGATTTTCCTCAACTAGATTTTGGCTTTCGTAGAGAATCTCTGCAACTTGAATATCACTAATTTCTTGGTCTTCCGATTTCATTTTGTCATCAACTGAAACGTTTCTTCAAACAGCATAATTTCTGCATGTTAAGATACCATAGTACAAGAATTCTCTCTCGGATACTTTTTTTCCGAAATTATCTTATCCCAGCACTGAAAGTTCCTCCTGATGAATAATAATATTGCACCAAACCAATTCTTGTTTGAAGATTTAAAACAATTATTTCAAACTTGGAAAATGTATGTAGGCCTGAATGAGAACCAAATGGTTCATAAACGTCTGTATTTTTTTCAAAGCTTAATTTTTACATCTTGAAAATGAGGCGTGTATTTGTAAAACCAGGTACATCACTTTTTTTTTTTTTCGAAAATAAGTTAATGTTGTATTTCATATCTTCATATGATTCTACAACTGCTATAGACCTAGCACTGTTATGCTCCAAAGCCAGATACGTCACATGGATTTGTATGAGGAAAAATAGTATTGGTTACAAATCCTTGGTTTCTTGCAAACGTTTTTTCTTCATACTAACAAATCATGTTTTAGTTATGTATATCTGATTTTGCAACTAAACCCCTCAAATGGAAGCATTTGTTTTAGGACGAAATAGCTAAATGACGTTCTAATGACATTTCATAGCCTCTTAGTTCATTTTGATTGCTCAGTAATTTCAACTATGACATGTCACTTTATAACAACTTACAAATTGGTAACTTGGTTCTCTCCAACATAAAATATAAGCATTTGTATTTCACGTACATTAGTATTTAATTGTCAACGTTAATGCTGTATGCATTGAAACTTTTCGGTGTTTCTGAGCAAGTAAGTAAGATGTTTAACAAAATACCAGGGCATTCGATAAGTAATGGCAGCAATGGAGCAAATCAGTGCTCCTAGCTGTGACCATTGGAATCTTTTAGTATGTAACAGAGGAAGGATTCTTTCATAAAGCTACAATATTGATGAAAGCCTCGAAATAACCATATTTTGTAAATACTGTCACTATTTCTGATTTGTAGTAAGTAATACAGCCCTAAAATTGTTCAGTAAGTACAAACAGATGTGTTTCATAAAATCAAAATTGCAAGAGGAAAAAGTGCAACTCAGTACTTTAGGGCATTGCAAGAAGCTTGTAGGAAAGAAGTCCTACCATACCCAACTACTGCAAGATGGGTGGAAGGGAAGCATTCACTTTCAATCAAGAGTTGACATCCGAAGAGTTTTAGTTCGATCAGTGACAGAGATATCCAGAAATGTTGCTACAGATGGAGTCCGCCATCTTCCAAATATTTGACAAAGTATTGTTGACATGGAAGGGGACTGTATTTGAAGTATGTAATGTCAAAAGCAACCTAAATAAATTTAGTGTGAAATAGTAACTATGTTGCCATTACTTTTCGAATGCCCTAGTATATTATTTCATGTTATTCTATATTAAATCAGTTTTGTGTTCATTATTTTTTGCCATTGTGATACAAAACTAGAAGTTCGTAACAAAATTAAATTTGCTTACATTAAAATCTAAAAGTATTCTACGAAATGCAATTTATTAATGTCTAAACCTATGTGATCTCAGGAAATACCTGAGTAAAATTATTATTATTAAGTTTAAAGTAAATTATTGCTTGGGTTTGAGGGCGGCGTTGAGAAAGATACTCTAACACTTCTTCCCAAATAGGTGAAGATAATATGTCAGCTCAAATGAACCTAATACTTAATTGAGAGAGGAAGAAGAATAAAAAAGAGATGGCAATGGTGATTGATAGTTTTATAAGTTTGCAATTTCATATTCAATTTTGCATGATTTTTCGAAGTTGTTTTACAATTTTCTTTATGAATTTATCTAGTTCTGTTTAGAAAGACGTAATATTGTTTGACTGCACTTCGATATCAATTTCTCTATTAGAGAGGAGAGGAATACGAATTTCGAATGATTTGTAATTGGTACCGTTAATTTTACTGACACTGCACAATGCTGAAATCAAAAGAAACGATAATATTGTATTCCAGAGATTTTGACTTACGGTCTTACTAATAAAAACCCTATATACAGACGTTTAACTGTCTTATATTTATACAATGAGTAGCTCGTTTATAAGTCGTGTGTGTCGACCTGGTTGGCGAGTTGGTATAGCACTGGCCTTCTATGTCCAAGGTTGCGGGTTCGATCCCGAGCCAGGTCGATGGCATTTAAGTGTGCGACAGGCTCATGTCAGTAGATTTACTGGCATGTAAAAGAACTCCTGCGGGACAAAATTCCGGCACATCCGGCGACGCTGATATAACCTCGGCAGTTGCGAGCGTCGTTAAATAAAACATAACATTTTAACATTTATAAGTCGTGTGTAAATTTCTTACTAATAATCACTACATACGTCGTGTATAACAGTATAACTGCTAACACAGCTAGGTCATAATTTCGTCATTACTTCGTTACAAAAGGTAATAGAATATCTGAGGTTCTCTTTTGCATCCGGTAGAGCGCTCTAGTGTGCGGTGTTAAGTATCGATAGTACAACTAGCTCTAATCGATTACCATCTATATTTTGGTCAAAGAGTACAAGCTACAGCAATATTGTTCTACTTATTCTGTGCTCTTTGGTGTTACAAGGCATTCATCATCATAAAATGACAGTCGATACGAACAGCTGTTAGAGGGCGGCCATTTTTCTCTATATACATCGCTTAAACAAGGGGTTTCGTGTATATAACTACTGCAAAGCAATTCCCATTGTATAGTTACAGACTGTTTATACATCTATCGGTTATGCATGGTTTATTAGTAACGTTTTCTGTCTCAACGCTGCATAAGTCTCGTATAAAAACTATACACGGGTTATTAGTAAGACCGTTAAAGTATATTTGTAAATTTTACGGTTCAGTCTATTAGTGCACACAGTTAAAGGATCTGGCACTTACAAACAGCTTCATGGCGCACTGTAGTGTCGTGTCACACTGGCACTGCACTGATATCACACGTCCTCTCCAGCCCGCTGCACTGTTCACTATGCCACTCCGGCCTCGCACTAATTGTCTTATATATTGCACCCTCGTTGCCAATGCGGCCGCTTACCAAAACTTTACTTTCTCGCGCAAAAAATCACGCTCCACAAATTCCATAGCTCATCCACACGTTATATTACGCAGGCTGAAGATATGGAACTCTGCAGCCTTCGAGTTGCTTTTGTTTCCTTCACGCCTTGAATAGCTATATCAAATGTTTCAATACTGGAACTTATACTGGAATTATCAATGAACTAGATATCGGAAACAAATGTTTGGGTATTTTCTTGGATCTACGGAAAGCTTTTGACACTATCAATCATAATTTACTTTTGGACAAACTACATACTATTGGAGTTAGAGGTATAGTTTTAAAATTATTCCAATCATATTTTAGTAACAGAAGGCAAATGACCAAAAATGGAAGATCAATTTAGGGAATACAAATATATTGATATAGGTGTACCTCAAGGAACAATTTTGGGACCTATTTTATTTCTAATATATGTTAATGATCTGCTAAATATAAATTTAGAAAAATTTAATGGATCTATATATTCATATGCGGATGATACAGTAGTTATTTTCAGTGGTTTTTCTTGGCAGGAAGCATATAGAAATGCTAATATAGGTGCTAACATTGTTAAAAAATGGCTTAATTCCAACTTCCTTTCTTTAAATATATCTAAATCAACTTTAGTTCCTTTTTCGTTAACAGCTGCCAGTGTTCAAAATTTAAAATTTAGCGATAAATATAGACTAATAATACACAGTGAAAATTGTTTAGATCCCAAAAGTTGTAAATGTCCACCTTTGAAAGAAGCCACGTATGTCAAATATCTGGGTATCATTATTGATCAGAATTTAAAATGACCTCATCACATTACTTATCTTTGTAAGAGGCTTCGTAAAACAATTTATAAATTCGTTAATCTTCGATGCTACTTACCTATTAGAGTTCTACGAAATGTTTATTTGGCCATTTTTCAGTCTATCATTCAATATGGTATAATTGTTTGGGGTGGAAGTACAAAAATTAAACTTAGTCCGTTAAATTTACTACAAAAACGAACAATTAAAATTTGTTTGAAGAAACGTTTCGATTATCCAACTAAATTAATTTATTCTGAATTTAATGTATTTAATATTGAACAAATTTATAAGTATACGCCGTTAAAAGTTTATCATAAAAATCGTAATAAGTTTGTATTACAGACACACAATTATGACACAAGACGAAATATTAATTCAACATTAGTAGAGCCTAAATGTCTCACATCTGCTGGTCTAAAGCATAGCATAAATTTTGGCCCTCGGTTGTACAATGCTTTAACTAAATTACACCCAGAACTTCTAACATGTAACCCACTAACATATAACAAGAAAATTAGAAACGTGTTAATATCTTCAATTTGATTAAATAAATTTATAGCCTATGTGTATGAATTAATCAACCTATATTATATTTGTATTCTATAATTTTGAAATATATATTAGTCCTATTTTCACGTGCGATATTATTCTTCTCTAGTGTTAATATTATATTATATAATTCCATTGCCGCTGTAATTATATTTTAGTTCCTATTTTATTTTACTTATTTATTTATATTATTATTTTTATATTAATATTATATCTGAACTGCGACCGAGCACGAGCGCTGCTCATTCGGTCTCAAATTTTGTTAATACTACTGTATCTTCTTTTTATATTGCTTGTATTATTTTATTTGTATTTCTCTTTGTTTGTTTTGTAATTATATTTCTTTATTCTGTACAGACCTATGATTTTAATACCTCGTAGTTATTGTAAAGCTGGCGCTTTTGAGGGTTTGCTCTCTTGAGCTCTTAACCGTACACAATTTAAATATAAATTTCTCGTGACATGTAATTGTAATTGGGATATTTTAAGACGCTTTACCAAGTGATATGGTTGTCTAGCGTTTTATTGTAATGAAGGTGATAATGCCAGCTAAATGAGTCCAGGATTCAGAGCCGAAAGTCCCCAGCATTTCTGTACTTCAGAGGTAATACATGATAGGTACAAATTCTTCAATGTTGAGATTATAGCATTACTAAATTGCTGAGGATGAGATCTATCTGGAGGTACACTCTGTTAAGTCCTGGAATGACTATTTCGGGTTTAATGCATTTTCTCAAAAGATGATGAACATATATTAGGAATATACTAGGGTAAACCTTATATACCTCTATTTACGTCTGTGTGTCTCTTATAATTTGGTACAGTGCATCAGTTATTCATAGATTTCAAAAAGGTATATGACTCGGTTAAGAGAGAAGTTTTATATGATATTTTTATTGAATTTGGTATTCCCAAGAAACTAGTTCGATTAATTAAAATGTGTCTCAGTGAAACATACAGCAGAGTCCGTATAGGTCAGTTTCTGCCAGATGCGTTTCCAATTCCCTTTGGGCTAAAGCAAGGAGATGCACTATCACCTTTACTTTTTAACTTTGCTCTAGAGTATGCCATTAGGAAAGTCCAGGATAACCGAGAGGGTTTGGAATTGAACGGCTTACATCAGCTGCTTGTCTATGCGGATGACGTGAATATGTTAGGAGAAAATCCACAAACGATTAAGGAAAACACGGGAATTTTACTTGAAGCAAGTAAAGAGATAGGTTTGGAAATAAATCCCGAAAAGACAAAGTATATGATTATGTCTCGTGACGAGAATATTGTGCGAAATAGAAATATAAAATTTGAAAATTTATGTTTTGAAGAGGTGGAAATATTCAAATACCTGGGAGCAACAGTAACAAATATAAATCATATTTGGGAGGAAATTAAACACAGAATAAATATGGGAAATGCCTGTTATTATTCGGTTGAGAAGCTTTTATCATCCAGTCTGCTGTCAAAAAATCTGAAAGTTAGAATTTATAAAACAGTTATATTACTGGTTGTTCTGTATGGTTGTGAAACTTGGACTCTCATTTTGAAAGACGAACATAGTTTAAGGGTGTTTGAGAATAAGGTGCTTAGGAAAATATTTGGGGCTAAGAGGGATGAAGTTACAGGAGAATGGAGAAAGTTGCACAACACAGAATTGCACGCATTGTATTCTTCACCTGACATAATTAGGAACACTAAATCCAGACGTTTGAGATGGGCAGGGCATGTAGCACTTATGGGCGAATCCAGAAATGCATATAGAGTGTTAGTTGGGAGGCCGGAGGGAAAAAGACCTTTAGGGAGGCCGAGACGTAGATAGGAAGATAATATTAAAATGGATTTGAGAGAGGTAGGATATGATGGTAGAGACTGGATTAATCTTGCTCAGGATAGAGACCAATGGCGAGCTTATGTTAGGGCGGCAATGAACCTCCGGGTTCCTTAAAAGCCAGTAAGTAAGTAAGTAAGTAAGTAAGTAAGTAAGTAAGTAAGTAAGTAAGTAAGTAAGTAAGTAAGTGTCTCTTATAATTTAACAAGGTATAGCCTATACTATGGCATTTCAAGTCAATTCGTCCACAGCACAAAGTCCAATATACAGAAAGTTCACTACAAAAATGTCCAATAAAATTAGGCTATTAATCAAAATGCCCACAAATAAAAATGGTCAATATATAGAAATGTCCACAAGTCAAAATGTTCAATATATACGAGTACAAATGTCCACAAATCAAGTTGTCCAATATATGGTGTGTATATACTAACGATTATTCAACATTAATTTTGGAAGTCCACACCTGTGGAGTAACGGTCAGCGCGTCTGGCCGCGAAACCAGGTGGTCCGCATTCGATTCCCGGTCGGGGCAAGTTACCTGGTTGAGGTTTATTCCGGGGTTTTCCCTCAACCCAATATGAGCAAATGCTGGGTAACTTTCGGTGCTGGACCCCGGACTCATTTCACCGGCATTATCACCTTCATCACATTCAAACGCTAAATAACCTTAGGTGTTGATAAAGCGTCGTAAAATAACCTACTAAAAAATTAATTTCGGAGAGCTACACCGCCAAGATTCCCACCTCCTATGTGGAATTCTAGGAAGTGATGTTGCATAGTGGCCATAGGACGAATAATGTAGTGGAAGGTTTCCACGCTAAATTTAAAAAAATGTTGCCGGACATCATGTCAGTATTTGGAAATTTATAGAAAACATAAAACGCAAGGCACTCCCTAAACAAGAAATAGCCTACATTACAAATCAACAGTGAATTGTAGGAATTATTTACCGATACAATTGAAGGGTTCAAAACCATAGTGGGCCAACCACCATTTACTAAAACCGTAGAAAGCAAGGGTTGAAATGAAGTTATTACCATAATTCAATGGAAAGATATGGCAAGTAATATAAAGTATACACATTAAAACTAAATTATATATCAATCTTCATTAAACTATGGCATTCACTTAACTTTAACCCTTGCTTTCTCCGTTTTTAATAAATGACGCTTGGCCCACTATGGCTCTGAACCCTTCAATTAATATAAGGGCAAGAATAATGTGAAACAATATTTCCGGGAACTTTCATAAGATATATGTGAAGCTGCGTTCTGAACTCAATGGAGAAGAAAATTATAAAATAGTTTGCTTATACGGGGAATATTCTTTAATTTATATTTCTGTTTTAGGTTTATAATAGTTTTTTAATATATCTTTGTTTATATTACATCTACATATATAATTGGAACTGGTAATGGAAATTACGGGAAAATGACTGAACGAATTTTAATAAATGAACCCTCATTTTGAGCTTGGAACCCAAAGTTTTTCAGAAAAATAGTAGTTTTCAGTGAAATGTCAATTTTCCTACATCATTTTCATATTTTCCAAAATTCATCTTTCGTCAGTTTTGAGAACTAACTAATTGCATTTCAGAATAAAACAAAACACACACTACAATAAACAATAGATTATTACACGAAGGTCATGATCTACAGGATTGCTGACAGAGAGTTCATATGGCTCAGATTTTTCACATCATAATGCCAATATGTCGATCTTCATTTGTGTAATTTTTTGATAACGTATAAAAAATAATTTACAGGCGTGATTCTGCGGTGTGTAATTTTCTGAGAACAGCTGTGTATTGGATATTAAAATCGACAAAACTTGAGGTGGTTTGATGACATTATTACTATTAGAAATTATTATAGTTAATGCCATGATGTGATTATTTTTCATTAATTATACATATTAATGCTATATTGATGATATGGAAGTGAAACGTTTTGGAAAGAAATATCTTAAATTAGAGCTTCATTTCTATAATTTACTAAGTGGCGGCTATATACTTAATGGCGGTGTGGTGTAGATATTTATAGGCATCATTCTCTTCAGTATTGGCTCGAGAGAGCGCAAAAATTTCAGTTCCTAAGGAAAGACCACAAGGTATTACTTACTGATAAAATAAGAGGCCTAGAAAATTTGGTGTCTCCTGATCATTTCAGCAAGATCTCTTAGCAGGATAAAATGATTTTACCCTCTACATTTCAAGCTCTCCATGCAGCAGCTATACTAAGATGCTATAGCCTATCTATTGTTCGAAAGCATAGCGAACCTGACATTTTGTTTAACTTTCGCCTACAATCCACAATGCATTGAAATAACTATTTCTTTACTCCCACATGAAAAACCCACTGATCGTCCTGACATTGTTACTTGCGTTTTCGCGTTGAAACTGAAAAATTGAAGGTGGATAGGTTCAAGAAAAAACCATTCAGAGGGAGTATGTTTCATTATTATGGAAGCAAATAACTTTCAAAATTTCTGGTATTCTTCATTGGAAATAAATCTGAAAAATTTTTATTTTAACGTCTAATGAACTTAGTTTGCAGCATTTGCTGCACAAGCCACTAGTTTAATATATATTTTTGTGGTTTTCTTATTGTAATAATAAATGTATATTTAAATTATGTTAATAAATAAAGTTACAGCTTGTTATTTCAGAACTGAAATAAGAGAAAAAAAAGTTAGAGAAAGTAGTAAATTTAGCTTACATTTCATTGCTAAATTATTAATTTACATTTTTATATATATTCTTCTAGACGTTCATGATACCGTACATGCAATAACTCCGGACATTTTTTATATCGGCCTTTTAATGACTGCAGGCATTTTTCATACTGGACATTTAATGACAGTGAACATTTTTGATAACAGTCATTTAATGAATGTGGACATATTTTATACTGAACATTTGATAACTGGGGACATTTTTGATACTGGACATTAATGATGTACATTTTTCCAGTGGACATTTCGCAGTAGACTAATTGACTGTTATAATGATACTATAGTTCTACTATACCAGAAATGAAAATAATAGGTTAGTAACTTTACCAGACATAAAAAACGTGATATTTGTTTTCTGCCTGTATCCTAAGTTGATAAAATGGACTTAACTCACACTATCTCCGAGTACAGATTTGCTCTTAATGGTTTGAGAGGAAACTTCCGGAGAAGACCTAAACCAGGTAAATTGTCCCAAACAGGATTTGGATCCAGCTCCTCTCGTTACACGGTCAGACATGCTAATTATTACTTCACATGGAGTATAGTGTAGGACGTGCGGTCTTCAGTTAATACAACCCAGGTTATTATGTTTAGCAATAATAATAATAATAATAATAATAATAATAATAATAATAATAATAATAATAATAATATTATTATTATTATTATTATTATTATTGAACTGCCCCCCATTGAGGGTAGCTCTTACGGACTCAGTATATCCTAAAAAAATTAATATACATATGTAAACATAGATATTAATCCAGACGTTTGAGATGGGCAGGGCATTTAGCACGTATGGGCGAATCCAGAAATGCATATAGAGAAATGGAAGGCCGGCGGGAAAAAGACCTTTGGGGAGGGCGAGACGTAGATGGGAAGATAATATTAAAATGGATTTGAGGGAGGTGGGATATGATCACAGTCTAGTATATACAGTCGCGAAACTCAATACTAGTACATATTCAAACATTAGATAGTTGCTCACCACAAGGATCGCTAATATCGCCTCATTACAGGCAATGCAAAATAGCACCGTCACAGTCTATTGTTTCTAGCACCCTCAAAACTCAAGCTTCGTGACTGTATATAGTAGACTGTGATATGATGGTAGAGACTGGATTAATCTTGCTCAGGATAGGGATCAATGGCGGGCTTATGTGAAGGCGGCAATGAACCTCCGGGTTCCTTAACAGCCAATAAGTAAGTAAGTATGTAAACATAGATATTACATTTTAAAGAAGGGAAACAAAGAAAAGGGCGCGAAAATTACAATTGCTATTAATGTGACACCATGTGTTCAATTACGATTTGGCTGGATTTTTTAACACAATTATCACAATGTCATCCCTCAGAGATGTTGGCAGAGCAAACTGCCGTCGAAATTCTTCGAAAAAAGCTGGTATAGTCCCTCGAGCACCTATGAACAAGCCGAATACCTCAACGTGAATTAAGGCACATTTCAGCTTGAAATAGTTGACTGTAGGCTCATAGATCACTTCTTCTCAAGGTGGACCTCGGCTGACTGATGACATTCTACTTCAAAACGTATCGTGGGGTCCACAATGATGCCCTGTTTAGTGTCAGCATTGTACGCTAAAATATCTACTCGTCTCGTTGACCCATTTCCAGCTAGACAGGAGATTTCTTCTTCTACTATCCAGCCCTTATTTCTTAATGCGGCAGCAATTTTGGATCTTACAAGATGATGTCTAGAGTTCCTCAAGAGCAATCCCTGTCCACAGAATCCCAAGACGTGTGCTACAAAACAATAAAAATGACTGAAACTACTTTACGTATATAGTGCAAAGAAATTATTTATGATAGAAGAAAGTCTTCAGCATCAATGGATACAAAACTCTCAAAGTTCATATAATGTAGTTTATGCACATGCGCTGCTTTCTTGCTTCGTTCAGGGGTGCTATTCTTGAGGGCGCTGCGGTCAGGGCGCACAAAACATCTGTAGCAGCACCGTATTTTTCTTGGTTGAAGACACCGTATGTGGGATAACCAACGAGTTAGATACTATAGAGTGGCTGAAGACCTCTGATAAGCGCTCCCTTCGGAGGCCAACAGTACTATGGATCGTTCCCTAAACAACATGGCGGTCTATAGTACCGCCAGCCTCCGCAAGGAGTGCTTATCAAAGGTACACTGCAACGAGTTGGTATATGTATTATATTTTTCAGATACATCAATATTTAATTTAAACATTTCGCTATAGGTTTTGTAAAAAGCTGATTTATAAATGAAAGTTAATAATTAAGACTTTAAATTTCCAAAAATATCTTATTCCCTCGGATTTAAATGAAATGTACCGTAAATCATAATATTCGTTGCTCGATAATTAAGCCCTCCCAATACAGGTACCATTGCCGCAGAGAATTATAAGATAAGATGGTTAGAGCATAAGCGAAATATCTGTATTAATAAGTTTGTACCATCAAGAGTTTAGTATTTATTGTGTTTATAGGGTCTACTCCAATTTTTTTTTTTTATTAATGCGTAGGGCTCTTTTTGTTGACAAAGAGGAAAGTTGGCATTTCCATCACACACAATTTCTCATTATTGAGTCAAATGTAAGAACAGTTTCATTCTGCAAAAGCCTCTGCCTAGTTGCGAGACACGTGTGAGATCAATATTTGTTTCAAATTATATTAGACTACACGATGTCTCCATCACGCGAAAAGAAGTGTAGCTAGCTGTGGCTCCTGTTGTTTCTGGTAACAATGTTAATCGTAAGTATCTTATCGTTTCAATAAATGTGGTGAGTTATGATCACGAGTAACTTTCTATTAGTGTCATTCTTTAATTATTATGTTGCATGCTAAGAGGTTATTTGTAGTTTTAATAATTGCAGTTTTAAAAAGTTCTCTGTGTTAATTCCAATTTCAAAAGAATTTTTCTCAATAACTTAATTACTGGATATTTTTTTTTTAATTTTCGCCACTACCTTTCCTATATTTTACTCCTCTTAGCTATATACGTCGTCTCTCTTGAAATCACCTGGTGAGCACTGAATTACATAATTTCATATTAGGTTAGATTAGCTGTAAGGTAATAAAATTTGTGACGAAGTCAAAAAATTATTTATTTTTCTTCTGCCGATTAAATTCATCCGTCTTTAGGTGCTTTGCTTTGGTTGCATCGAGTATAGCTTGTCATTTAATATCTGGGCTATATTTAGTGAAACTAATAAAACATAGGCCTACAGCTGATATAAAACGTAAAGTTTTGTGTGTATTTTACTTTTTACTTATTAACATAGTCTTAATATGTAACTCAATTCACAATAATACTAACTTCATCACAGTCATTTCCTACAACATCCGAGCCACGCCCCTTTGTTTTGACTAACCGAAACATGGCGGACCAATGTTTAATTGTCTTCAACTTTCTGAGGTCTTTGGCCTCTCTATAGTATCTAACTCGTTGGGGATAACTTATCGTGACATGATGCAGCAGTTCTTAATCCTGAAATTAGAAGAGAATTCCAACGAATATCCGTTCCAGCAAGATGGTACACCACCCCTTCAACACAATGAATTCTGGTTTACCTGAATGAACGTCAGTTCTGCCTCACTGCAGGATTGACCATGCAACTCCCAGGCCCAATTGCATAAAACTCCCTGACTAAAGATCAACCTTGATCGAAGATCGGAAAGTGAACCGAGTTCAACAACTTCTTCTATTGTATAAAACTTTTCTGCGATCAAATTACCTTGGTTCAAATGCAATCTAAGTTCACGTGAAAATTATTTGGCTACATCGCATAAACAGGTGAAATATGTGATGCGCGCACCAAGTTGTACAGGTTTGTTCAGTGTTGCCAATCCAGCGACTTTTAACTCTTTTCCAACAACAATTTCTTTTAACTTTTATATTGCTTAAATAGGGATTTAGCGACCTTTTTAGCACCCAATAGTGACAAAATTGAATCTTTCTTTGTTGATAATGAGAAATCTAGCGACTTTCCAACTACTTTTTGACAACTTTCCGTACACTCTGTTGGAGACACTGGTTTGTTTTGTGCAATGTAAGTAATGGCGGACAATAAGAAGGAGGTTGACTGTTCTCCAAATTGTTATCATGTTATGGTGTTTGATATTGCTAAACATAATAAAGCTTTATAAAACGACAATTTTCGTTTAGTAATACAGTTAGTTGAAAATTTATGAATGTACCTATCATATCCATTAATAATTAATGGTTGTTATAAACATAATATAATTATAGGTTATGTTATTTGATACTGCTGAACACGATAGAGTCTTATAAAATATAAGATTGTTTGTGTATTAAGGCAAGAAATTGGAATATATATATATATATATATATATATATATATATATATATATATATATATATATATATATGTGTGTGTGTGTGTGTGTGTGTGTGTGTGTGTGTGTGTGTACCTACCATACCTATTACCCTAATATTTATTTATTATTTTACATTTATTTATATTTATTTTAATGTGCTGTACAACAGCCAGTGGCCAATTACAGTTTAGCACAAATATAACAAAAACATAAAACAAAAATAATTATTACACATAAATATAATTACAATTAATTACAATAATGAAGATGAATGTATAACTAAGAATACTATGAGACAATGATAATTGAGCATACATAAATGATAAATCGTTGCCAAGAGCAAACTACAAGTCTATACATTGAAGGGGTCGAATTCGGAGCCATGCATGTTGGCATTTTTAATGCATCTGGAGACTGGTGAAAGAAATTTCGAATTTCTAATATAGAAAAGTTTGTGGACTCTCATATCTTTTGTTGGAATACGTAAGGTAATATTGTTTAAGAAAGAGTCACAGGATATATCACCTTTGAGGACTTTACAAAAGAACTGATAATCTAGCTCATGGCGTCTAGCATATAGATTTTGACAATTAAAAGTTTACATTTTCTCTCATAACTTTACCCGGAATTAATGGGCAGAAATCTGAATGAACATAAGGATATAAATTTTCTTTGTATATTTTCTAATTTAGCCGAGTCCGTAGTTGTAATCGAGTTCCAAACTATAGATGCATATAATAATAATAATAATAATAATAATAATAATAATAATAATAATAATAATGATAATAATAATGGATATTTTATTTGCACAATTTGTCACTCGTATATTTCAAACAGAAAAGAAATAATTGAACTGGGATCATCTAACTTAATCGGAGAAATTTCTTGAGTCAAAGATGACTTTAGTTTGAGACAAATTAATCTCAGATTAGACTTTATACAACACAAAATTCCAAATTCAGCTGAAACAAGGATCAATTTAACCTCTGATCTAAGATTAAATGGTTTATACAATCGGGCCCCAATGATCTAACATTTCGCAGTTGGTCAACTAGTTCACCTCACCTTACTTCTTGCGATTTCTTTCTCACAAAATCTGCCATTTACGACAGCGTATTGCTGTTGCCATCGAAACCAAATGTGTGGACATGCTGGTCCATGTATGGCAAAAACTCTGCCATAGCCTGGACATACGTCACATCAAATGTTTATGATATATATATATATATATATATATATATATATATATATGTATATATAAGACTTTTACACACTTTACATGTTCTCCTATCATGCATATTTTCTTTACATTAAATACGTAAACATGTTTAATTCATTTAGAGTTGTCCTGTATTTCATTTAACGATACTTTCAGCTGTAGAATTTATTGAGCGTCAAATTCAATAAAGGTTTATTTTATACCAGCCGTACCCGTGCGCTCCGCTGCACCCGTTAGAAATAAGTATAAAGTACGAGTAATTCCATGATTAAAATGGGACATTTGATCCAGGGAACAATCGTATTTGATAGAAGGATGAATCGTTTATTATGTTACTTAATTTAAATTGTATTAAAAAATTAAAATGCGATCATTTTGATCCAGAGACCACTCATTTGGTCATAAAAATTATTTTAGGAAATACAGGAAACGAATATACAGAATAGCCTATCAAGTTTTCTGTGCATAAGAAGCTATTTTAATCTTACCTGTCCTCGATTCACTCAGAAGTTACTGTAATAACGTTATAGCATTATGTCCATCTGGAGAAACTGCACTTTCCAATGGTGAATTAATAATTAATTATACAAATCGGTTAATTTAGCTTCCGATATTACTTCATACAAACACAGAAACATTCTCTGTAGGCTATGTTTCTTTTTTTTTTCTAGTAAGTTATTTTACAACGCTTTATCAACATCTTAGGTTATTTAGCGTCTGAATGAGATGAAGGTGATAATGCCGGTGAAATGAGTCCGGGGTCCAGCACCGAAAGTTACCCAGCATTTGCTCATATTGGGTTGAGGGAAAACCCCGGAAAAAACCTCAACCAGGTAACTTGCTCCGACCGAGAATCGAACCCGGACCACCTGGTTTCGCGGTCAGACGCGCTAGCCTTACTCCACAGGTGTGGACGGCTATGTTTCATAGCTTTCGATTGATGTTGTTCAAGACCCCTTATATTTGT
Organism: Periplaneta americana; assembly: GCF_040183065.1. Taxonomy (NCBI): domain Eukaryota; kingdom Metazoa; phylum Arthropoda; class Insecta; order Blattodea; family Blattidae; genus Periplaneta; species Periplaneta americana. The sequence goes on from NC_091124.1 coordinate 178,734,466, forward strand.
TTTTTATTTCATTACACCGCCTTAGATGGCGTTGTTATTTTAATTTTGAAACTCATTTATCTCATTATATATCGGTCCTATCAAAATTTTGCATAGAATAAAACTTATCGGAAATTATTTTGAAAAAAACTTTTGTTATGTAATATTTTCATGAAAATTAATAATAAGGGAGATATTTCGATTTATTTAATTCAAGCCCCCTTGTAACTCCCCCTTTTAAATAAATATTTTGAATGTCATATAGCCTAAATTCCAATTTTCATATAAATCGGTTCAGCCATTATCGCGTGAAAAGGTAACAAACATCCAAGCAGACAGGCAGAGATACAAAAAAAATTGAAAAAAGCCATTTTCGGTTTCAGGGTGGTTAATTATATATGCTAGGACCAATTATTTTTGGAAAATCGAAAATTACCAGAAAAATTTCGGCTACAGATTTATTATCAGTATAGATAAAATGATTTCATTTAAAAAATAGTTAAAGAAAATGTACTGTTAATGCTGATATCATTCACAACTTGATGAAAATTTTCATAAACCAATTAAAAGTAAAATTACGAAGGAGATCACTTCTCTACACTAATTGTTTCATATGTAACTCGTGTTTCTTTAATATCTTACACTTTGGGATGATAATCCATATTCTGTTGGTAATTTGTAACTACAAAATAGCTCACAAACAAGTGATGACTAATGTTCCTTGTTTCCAAAGCAACGAGTCAAATCTGGAAATGTGTTGCTAGTTGTGTACAAATTTGTGATGGAATAACTTTACGACAGTTGCGATGGTATGTTTGTGGGTTGGTTCGTACATATCTGCTCTAATTGCCGGTGCTGAACAGCTCTTCATCCAGCAGTGAGCGTGAAAACACAATATTCTTTTGTTCTCTGACGTTGACATTGATGTATTCATACGACAGGTGAAGGGATTGGAAAGACTCGTAGCTCAACAATAAACAAACAATTTTATTAACATTAACATTCTTATACATGATCCTTAATTATAGTAATTAAAGAACTAATCTTTCACCCAGTTGTGATACAGGAGAAACTTGTTTTTGTGGTTTGTTTGAAAACCTGCAATTTGGTATTAATGCACTCAATGCAGGACAATAATCACTTTTCATTCAGTCATGAAAGTTTAATGACGTGTAATGCCATATTTATTACAAAATTCAAGTATTATTACAAAAAATAACATGTTTATTAAGTTGAGTCCAAGTAACTAAAACAGTAGTTCTCTTAATATGTCGTATTTTGTAATAATAAAATGATTGGTCTCTATCAAACATCTCCATAAAGAACTTCAGGTACAACTTGTGATCAATATTGATTTATCTTGTAAATCAGTAAGTTATTTCTTATATATTCTGAATTGTGAACAAAGAGTTTGTTGTTATAGATATCTGCAAGTTTGTATTTTGTACCTTATTGTGTGATGATGTTTCAATTACAGTTACTTTTGTGGGAGTTGCTCAGTCAATTTCGTACCGGTATTACATATGAATATTCGTAACGATATAATATAGTTCTTGAATATGAGGTCAATATGGTGCAATTTGTAACTTAATTTCAGTTGTAACGCAATAAGCTGATCTGCTAATCTGCTAAGTAAAATTCTGCACTAGAATTATACTTCGAAAACTGAGACAAAAAGAGCAACCCCTATTCCCATGGGACATTCGAAATAATTTCCATTGAAATTGATTAATTGTAATTTAAAACCTCTTGAAGTTGTTGAAAAATATAGGTAAAATACATATTATGTAATGTTTGCTTATGCTGCAAGGATAGACTATTAGCCTCTTCCGTCTTGAAGATAATCTTCCATCGTAATATAGATATCCCAAGAAAGCATCGTCCGCGTGATATTTATTGCAAAATGACTTTTGTCATTCTGCAGTAGATGAGCCACGTGTTTTGTAACACATCTATACCATTCTTGTTCAATTTAGTCTCCCAAGTTAAAGATGGTTAATTACTCTTTGGTGTCTTTATTGCGGAAATGATCATCCAAGTCTCTAAATCCTATTATTTGTATTCAAATACGTATCTCTGTAAATTTGATTTTGCTTTATCTTGATTTGTTCAGAGGCTAGTTTTCGCTAGCGTAAAAAGTGGAAACACTAATGCCTGGTAGAACTGTATCATAGTATTCTACTGTTTCCAATATTTGAAGTTCTGTACAACATTCCGCATACACATTAGAAACTTTACAATTTTATTGTAGTTTCAAATCTTATCTTCTTTGCGTGAAATGAAGCATCCCAGATAATTAAATATACTAACTTGCTTTATTGTATTGTTGTGTAGGCCTAATACTACTCTAAATGTAACAGGATATTTTCCTCTGGATTACCGTATCTTTGGATTTGATTGTAGCAAAGACGGATATTTTGTAAATTTTGTTGTTAATTCTATAAAAAAAATCTAAATAACTTGCAAAGGTAGAAGACACTTTTGATCTAATTGACCCTATTGCTTCAATTATTAATTTTAATAGTAATTTGTTATAAGAAACTTAACATATGGGATTTCCTAAGAATAAGGTACTTAAAGGTTGTGATAATGAATCAATTAAAAAAAAAAAAAAACATGTAACTAACCATTTTTATGGTGCGTGGTCTAATTGCAGAATTCTAGAATCGAAATCTACTTATGACTATCAACACTAGTGTTGTGCTAGTTTAATACTTGAGATTTCTTATGAAATGAACATCTCGAGCCAGTTCCATCTGAGAGCTCAAGCGGGACAAAAACGAGCCTGTTTGAGAGCTATCCATTACAGTGAAGACAAGTTTATAATAGAGTTTCTCGAGGTGATATATAACAAAACTTTCTTATAATACTTTACAACTGTAAACAAATTAAACTTACTTGTTTAATGTTACACGCTTCATGATAGGATAAATAGAAGTATAGCAGATAATATAGTATCAATCAGCAAGTAATATCCAGACAATATATTAAGGTATCATTTATACGTGTTATAATTTAAAATACTGAACACACAAAAGAATGGTAAGTGGTATACGACATAGTAAAGGTTTAATACAACCTGCAGATTGGTGTTTCTAATTGGATAATGATTATAATCATATATTACTTTATAATTTTAATGTACAAATATTATGGAGGTGTTTTTGAGAATTATCAAATTTACGTATCTTTGGTAACATTGATTTAAATTCATGGTGTCGATTATTCGTATACTTCAGCGGTGTGAGATGTAAATTGGAATTAAAGAGTACATTAGTATGCGAGTAAAATTTCACTGTTTATTTAGCTTAAAATAGTGTATGTCCACATACTATTTCTTCCAGCTGTAGGATGACATAAATGAATTAATATGACTTTCACTACCTGCCTGAAGACGAGAAGAACTTCACTGTTTTATTGACATTACCGGCCAATCTGACATTCTTCACGTTTTGGAATAATATCCCTGCAGATTAGTGAAAATTATAAACACATACAGGACTTGGTTCTGTAACAAGTTGACTGTGCATTATCTTTCAAAATATGCCGTATTTGCGCAACACATTTGAAGTTCTGTGAGCATTTGTAGTCCGATGCACTGATTTTAATAGTTAATTTTTTGTGTAATTGATTGATTTTTATTATGGAGTGTTCAAGTTCTGTAGTTGGGTTTAGGTTTATGCTTTTGATTGCATTGCGAATGATTGCTATCCAAAGGTAACCTTCCTACAGCGGTGAAGTCTTCCTTAGTTCCATGCCAATAAATAAGATGAGCGACTCTATGCCTTGTCCTTGTAGTCGTACTTGTACTGAGTGTAAGAGTTATCGCTCTGTGCGCCCGCTTCGCTCAAGACCACGACGTTCTTCCTCTGCTTCTGATTCTGGCTTGGCACAGACGCGGACGCTAGCGGCTTCTTCTGCTGTGCTGACGTATACGACACCTTTTGCTGACCTGTCTGGTACTGAGTCTTGACGGCTTCACTCGAGGGCGTGTCCTGGTACACAAACTGAGGCGTCTGGCCAGCATCAGCAGGCGTGAACACAGTATGCTGCGGCGCCTGGTATTGCTGTACCGGGTACAGCAGCGTCTGCAGGTTCAGACCCTGCAGGAAGGAGGGCGACACAGCGCCCTGGTGCTGGTATGGGTTACCAGTGTCTCCTCCGCCGACGCGAAGTATGATCACTGGGAGGATCTGCGGACCGAAGTGGCCTGACGGATTTTGCAGGAGGGCTAAGCCGCTGCTCCCGGGGTGCTGGTACAGAATCGGACCTCCCTGGAAGTTGAGACCTGAGAGAAAGGGGTTCGGGACGTTGTGACTGGGGGCAGTTGCGAAGGGGTTGTGCGCCGACGCGAGGGAGTGTCCTGAGTAGAATGTTGGAGCGTGTGGGGGAGGTCCGGAAAAGAGAGGTGCCGTGTGGGAGCTACCGGAGGATGAGAAGACATGCGCGCCATTGTTGGGTCCCCTGTAGGCCGAAACCTGCTGGTAAGAGGGTTTGCCGAAGTAGACGGGTTCAGGCGTCGCAGAGTCCACGGCGCTTCCGGCGGGGAACGTGGCTGGTGCGTGGTTGAAGCTTGTTGCTGACTGCTGTGGCACGGCTGACGGTGATATCGTGCTGTAGGGCCGATGTCCCTGCTCAGCTTGCCTGCTGACAAAGTCCTGCTGAGGCGTCCCTGCCGTGCGCACCGAGGAGTAGTAGCGGACGTGTTGGTACGGGTGCGCCTGCTGGGCTGCTGGCTGGGAGAAGTAGTTGCGGAACTTGCCATCCGACTGTCTGTTGAGGCGGTTGCTGCCGATGTCGTTGAAGCCGTACCCTAGGTTGCGCTCTATTGTCCGCTTGCTCTTGCTCACTTCCTCCTTTTCCTCTTCTTCCTGGACCTTCATGGCTTCGCTCTCGAAGATGTCACCCTTATCTTCCTCGCTCTTATCGCTTGTAATCTGACCGTCTGTCGAGGTCTCCGTGGTAGTTGTCGGCGTCGACGTTGAGCTGCTGGGCTCGGACGTCGTCATGCAGCTGCATAACATCAGGAGCGATAGAAATATCTGTAATAATAATAATAATAATAATAATAATAATAATAATAATAATAATAATAATAATAGTGCCTTTGACAAAGTATCAAGATCGATACTATGGAATGTTTTAGAAGTTAGAGGAATATCATTGCATTTAATAGAAGTTATCAAAAGTATATAGGTTATGACGGAACAAAAATAAAAACTAATAAAAGATGTCCAGTAATTTATTAACCCTTTGGTGCACGCATTTGGGAGGGAAATAAAAAATTGTGTTTGCAATGAAATTAAACGTTTATTTGTCTAAGAGAATTACCTCAAATTTTAAAAATTTGACAAACTTCAACTTTTGACACAGAAAATGGGTGGTTTCATGGTAAAACCACTATGCAATACTGCAGAATACAATGCCTTCAGACTTATTGTGAATGATACAAAAGGAAACAGTTTTTGGTCTCAGTAAAGCAAAGTGTCACTCCAAAAGTGTTGCAGGCCCATTTACTCCCGTGTGGTTGAACTTCAGTGCTACAATAAGCACAGCGTCTTGAAGATCCACACACAGGCGTATGTGACACCTTATCGAATCTTTTCTCATATGGGACCGTTGGCTTGAAGTGGTGCACAGATTTTAGTACTGTCTTTCTCCCTTTAGGTTTTGGAATATTAGCTGCGACCAAATCATCCACAACAGCCAACCTGAAATTCTTCAGAGTCAGTTCTCCACCTTCACCTCTCAATGAATATACCAAGAAGGCATTAGTCACAAAATGCCAAAAAAAAAAAAAAAACGGTGCCACTATCTTCTGCATTTTATATCAATCTCGTACAAGGACTTCAACATATCAGCTTTGTCAACATAACCCAATGTTTGTTCTAGTCCTTCACAGTAGTTTTGAAATAAAAACCACTCTGTAAGTAGGCGGAAAACTCAAAGTTAAAAGGTGATTACGTACTGTAACCACTGCGCTGCAAAGGGTTAACGGTGTTAAACAAGGTTACCCTCTATCGACTGCTCTTTTTAATCTATTTATAGATGCGATTGTAAGAGAATGGAAAAAAAATGTGAATGGAGGTATTAAAATAAAAAAAAAACATAGAATTAAAATCCTTATTATCCGCAGACAACAAATCGCGTTTTTAACTCGAGAAACGCAAGACAATTTAATAATAATTTTTATGCTCGACCATGCCGAAATTATACACCTGGTAGCAGCCTGTTCCACCAATCAGAAAACACCATTGTAGCAATATGAAAGCGCAAGTATATATTATTCTCGGATAGGCCTATGCAATCGAAAGACAACTAGCGAAACGTCACGGAGGTTGGAAATCCAATACTGTCGCAGAAAGTTATGTTCTGTTACTATAATAATTAGCGTTAATTGTAAATAATATTCAAATAAATTCAATTTGTCATTTCGTTTTTCAATATCTAAATCAATTTCAAGGTTATATCAAGATTAATGTTTATTTTACCCTCTAGATTATATCAAGGTCAATGACATTTGTTTCTCGGAAAAAGTCAATACTTTCGCGTCTGCGCACATCTAACAATTTACGAGATATTGCACAAGGTCACTTCCGCTCCCCAGTCAGATAAGAATAACATGAATACTTATGAATAATTTCAAGTTAGAAATATGGTCGAGAATAAAAAGTCGTATGAAACTTGCCTATAATGGTAGTAATTAAGACGCTCGTATGAAAATTATGAAACTCGCTTACGCTCGTTTCATAAACATACTCGCGTCTTAATTACCACCATTATGGGCTCGTTGCATAATGTACTAATTTATTTAATCTGGCAGAGCTAAGGCCAGTAGGCCTTCTCTTCCGCCCAGCCAAACTCTAATTCTAATTAAATACATTTGCTTACATAGTTATTACATTAATATCTAGACCATAAAACAACATGAAAATAAATAGATAGTGATGGCTACAAATGAAGATGATTTACAGAGAGCGATCCACCGTGTAAATAAATTAATTAAACAATATCGGATGAAAATATCCACTGACTAATAAAACTAAAATTATGGCATTTAAAGGAAAAAGCCTAGTAAAATCATAAAATAGAGACAGATGACAAATATTGAACAAGAAGTATCATAATCTAAATATTTTGGGTGTATACTATCTCTCACCAATACGAAATAGATTTAAATGAAAAAATCAACAAAAAATCAACATTACAGGAACGTTAAAAAGGATACTCAAACATAAAGCACGCAAAGATTCAATAATAAAATTATATAAAACAATGACAATACCGAAACTCACATACGGATCAGAAACATGGGTAAAAGATAAAATACATATTTCAAGAATTCAATCAGAACAAATGATATTTCTTAAATCCATAGCTGGATATACAAAACTAGATAAAAAATGTAACATGAAAATTCGACAAGAATTACAGACAACTGAATTAAATACAGGGTGATTCAGTGACTATGTTACAAACTTTTAGGGATGATAGAGGAGACAAATGAACAATTTTCATATAGGAATCTATGTCCGGAAACGTTCCATTTGCTAGTTACAAGCCTAGATATGTTAGTCTGTGTAACAGCTAGAATCGAACTCACGACCATTCTTTTGAAGTTTGGTTGCAGACGACCTGTTCTTGTAAACTTTGGTCATTTCTCATAAACATGGGATAAGCTAGTTGGCATCGTAAATTATATTTTGACTCTTTAAAAATTGCAACTTTCCTTGCATTTCCTTTTGCGCTTCCATAAATGAAATGGGTATCAGCAAGTTGCGAGATTTAATGAGTCAAAATATTATTTACGATGCCAACTAACTTACCGCATGTTTATGAGAAATCAACAACGTTTGCAGAAAAGGTCGTCTGAAACCAGACTTCAAAAGGATGGCCTTGAGTTCGATTCTAGCTGGTTACACTGACTAACATAATATCTAAGCTTGTAACTACCAAAAGGAATGTTTCAGGATATAGGTTGCTATATGAAAATTATTCATAATTGTCTCCTCTATCATTCCTAAAAGTTCGTAACATAGTCACTGAATCACCCTGTAGTTAATAAATACAGGAAAGATTGGCGACAACATGTAGATAGAATGACAGACAGATATAATAAGATGGCCTTGAAATATAAACCTAGAGGAAAATGAAGTACGGGTAGACTTAGGAAAAAATAGTCTGAACAAATACGTGCCATTTCAGAAGGTAAAGAAAACTGTAAAAGTGATGTCCTGCAGGGCTAATACAGTTTTGTGAGCAGTTAATATGTATCCTAAAGAATGTATTCTGAATTACCTGACACACGATTACGGTACTAATGTTTTACTTTAACATTGTCGATGTGTTCTATTATAATAGTAGCATTTGTTCCTAAAGTACAGAGGTATCGGATTCGGTTCCATGCAGGTTAACTGAAAATGTCATTACAACTTACGATTATATAATGATATATAATAATTATAATTACTAAAATTATATTGGCAATTATCGAAGAACATCTATTTCCATATCTGTTTTAATTCATTCTCATTCACGTCGCTCATTACCCATGTTTCACGGGCTTAAGAGTACGGTATTAACTTTACTTCTGCAATTTACTATAAGTCCAACATGATTCATCCACTTACTCTATTTATTTATTTTTATTTACTTATTTTTCATATACTAATCTACGTATATATTTATTAATTTACTAATTCATCTATTTACCTACTTATCTTTTTATTTATTTAATAATGAACTTATTTACTTACTAATTTAATTATTTATTTACTTACTAATTCACTTATTTATTTACTAATTTACCTCTATTTACTGATTTACTCATTTATTTATTTACTTACTACCGCTTACTCCCCGCCCCCAATGTAGCCAATCTCGCTGGTTCGGTACTTTCCTGCTTCATAATGTAAACTAAGAGAAACGATATATCATTGTGTCATATCATCTACTAGTTGGAAGTCATTAGTTTAAAATTGGAAATTTAAAGGTTGGATTTGTCATAGTTGAATATATTCCCACTAACATAATAAAAGAATCTTATATTAATAACATATTAGTTGCCATTGATACTATAGTGAATAGGCCTACTTTGACATATTCTACATATTTTCGACAAATTTAGTCTTTTTTGTAACGATATTTGTGTCTCTGCTTATATGCTAGCCTAGATCATATATGACCAGATAGGTCGGCCTTATAGGCTTTGACGTTAACAACTTTTGTCAGGTTTACTACGCTGCCATCCCATTTGAATTGCATTAGCGACTGTACTGCCATCTCGTGTTCGTTTACGGTGGAAGGGTGGTGATCCTAGCGTTGTTCTCTTCAAAGTGCTGCCGATTTTAACATAGCGATGGGTTATCTGTTACATATATGATCTAGGGTGCTAGTAAGAGAAGATAATATGACAGAAATTTTATATTGTGTTTTTATAATCGCGATAATTACAAAATCTATCCTATAGTCCCGTCGCTCTTATTTCCGGCATCCAATCACATTGCAGGTCGGCTACATTTAAACGTGTGAGTTTTGTGATTCGCTGCTAATGATGTTATGCACTTCCTAGGGCTCGATAAATACTTAATATAATCGCCCGCCATTTTGGCTCTTTCGTTGACGTTCGCAGAAAGCACACGAGGATGTTATTTGCCGCTCAATTATTTGCTCAATTACAGTGCATTGATTCATTATCATAGGAGCTACGATATAATAATTTTAACGGTGCGACAAGTCTGGTAGCTCGGCAACGAAAGAACAAAAATGGCGAACGATATTACCTACCTAGACTTTATAGAGCTTTTACTTCCTAAGGCGTAAGCAAAGAGGAGAAGTCACGCCGGAAATAACATCGACGCGACTATAGGTCTGTTCATAGACCTTTTCTAGTATATTCCAATTGAAATGTTGATTGGACAAATTAAGAAAGAACAATTTTTGTTACAGTATACTGAGGTATACAACTTCTCCTGGGCTATCGGTTCATTGTATAGTGTAATAAAGGAAAATATTTCAACGAGATCCTGGTTCTGTGTTTTTATAAAACTTCGTCTGAACAAAAAATTTCTCTCTCGACGTTCTCTTTTGTTTCACATTTTAAGAGAGTAGATTAAATGAATGAAATGAATGAATGAATGAATGAATGAATGAATGAATGAATGAATGAATGAATAAGTGAGTAAGTAAGTGAATTAGTAAACAAATATGTGAATTAGTAACTAAATAAGTGAATGTAAATAAACAAGTTAATTAGTAAATAAATAAGTTAATTAGTAAATAATTAAATGAATAAATGAGTAAATTATTAAATACAGAAGTAAATTAGTAAGTAAATAAATAAATGAGTAAATTAGTAAATACAGAGGTAAATTAGTAAGTAAATAAGTTCATTATTAAATAAATAGATAAGTAGGTAAATAGATAAATAAGTAAATTAGTAAATATATAAGTAGATTAGTATATGAAAAATAAGTAAATAAAAATAAATAAAGTAAGTGAATGAATCATGTTGGACTTATAGCAAATTGCAGAAGAAAAGTTAATACCGTATTCTTAAGCCCGTAATGTTGAGGAGGAGAGTGTTATTGGTTTCAAGAAGTGATTACTGAGGTTTCAGGAAAATATTATTTCCTATTGAAATAAAATTAATGAATTAATTGTGAATTATTATTGATAAATTCCGATCTTTTATTCATAATTGGCTTATGACACTGCCTGAGTGTCTATAGATGCAATAGTTCCTAAGAATTTCAGATTTCTTACAGGAATAAACCAGTTCTGCTAGAAGAGCACAAAAAGAGTCTCCCTATTATGGAAAATATTGTCTGTCATTACATCTACAGTGAACATTTCTAAGACTTTTTAGAGAATTTAAAATTAGTAAGGACAGAGTTTCAGAGTAGGAAGTATTTTTTCTAGTTTCTTCAAAACAGAGATCATTTTTCGTACCACCAATTAGTTATTCAACTGTAGTCATAAATTTAAAGGATATAATAGATTGTCGACCTGGTTGGCGAGTTGGTATAGCGCTGGCCTTCTAAGCCCAAGGTTGCGGGTTCAATCCCGGGCCAGGTTGATGGCATTTAAGTATGCTTAAATGCGACAGGCTCATGTCAGTAGATTTACTGGCATGTAAAAGAACTCCCGCGGGACAAAATTCCGGCACATCCGGCGACGCTGATATAACCTCTGCAGTTGCGACCGTCGTTAAATAAAACAACATTTTTATAAAAAATTAGTTGGTGATTACTAATGCCGATTTATTAAGTCAGTCCATTTCCCAATCTGTACTTATCTAGAATCGCGGAGTTGAAACGGCGTAGGATGTGTTATAGTTAGAAATTAATTTCATCCTGTCGTAGCAGAGTGACTAGGTAAGTTGAATTTTGATATGAGAGAAAAACTACCGATAAAGTTATACTTGGAACTATCTCCTTCAGAGACATGGCTCTTCTACGTGCCTTAGGTTTAGGCGCAAAGTCCCGGTTTTATTTCTCTTCTGAAAGATGTCGCGCTAATGATTTGTTGGCCCTCGAAATTGCTTACTTTCACTCTAATTTGAAGCCACGAAATCATATCTAATGAAAAGTGCGGTGGAAATTGAACCACCGAAAACTAAATCTATGTACTGACTGAGATTAATGTAATCTAACTCGACGTAACTTTGAAATATTGGTTATAGGATCTTGTATTGTCATTTGAACGAGAATTGTACTTACGTATAGTAATATATATGTATATATGTATATGTACTGTACCCTTTAGAAATAAATATAAAGTAATTACATAATTAAAATAGGACATTTGATCCAGGGAACATTCGTGTTTGATAGAAGGATAAATCTTTTAATATGTTACTTAATTTAAATTGTATTTAAAATATTAAAATGAGATCATTTTGATCCAGAGACCACTCATTTGGTGCAATGACAATTCCTTTAACATGTTTCTTAATTGTTATTACCAATTATTTCTGGAAAAGCGAAAATTAACAGAAAAAATTTCGCTACAGATTTATTATTATGTTTATATTATATTATATTATGAAAAAGTGGGTTGATAACGGATGTACTCGAATTAGAAAGTTTTTAATTTGTTGTGGGATCTCTTGAATCTCAGGAGGAACAACTTTTACAATAGCGCAACATAATCTGCTTGGCTCATTACCCAATTTTTTTGCATTGCATTTATTGCATATGTATTTTATGTATTTTAACACGATTCAATTGAGCATAGTTAAAATCTGAATTATAAAATAATGGATTGCTAAGCTAACGTACTATTACTGTATACTAAATCAATACACTCCCGTTGTTCGTTAATTCTCTGAGATAAAAATGAATATGTTCATAAACATTATTATAAGAAATACAGGAAATGAATATACAGAATAACCTATCAAGTTTTCTGTGCATAAGAAGCTATTTTAATCTTACCTGTCCTCAATTCACTCACAAGTTACTGTAATAACATCCAGAGAAACTATACTTTCCAATGATGAAATAATAATTAATTATACAAATCGGTTAATTTAACTTCCGATATTACTTCATACAAACACAGAAACATTCTGTGTAGGCTATGTTTCATTGCTTTCGATTGTTGTGTCCAAGGCCCCTTATAGACGAAGTCATTTGTTTTTTATTTCAATACACCGCTTTAGATGGCAGTTATTTTAATTTTAAAACTCATTTATCTCATTAAATATCAGTCCTATCAAACTTTTTCAGGGAATAAAACTTATCAGAAATCATTTTTAAAGAAACGTTTGTTATGTGACATATATCACAAGAATCAATAATAAGCGAGATATTTCGATTTATTTAATTCAGGTCCCCTTATAACCCCCCCTTTTAAATAACGTATTGTGAATGCCATATAGCCTATAATCTAAGTTACAACGAACTTAATTTATTTTATAATTTTCATCGAAATCGGTTCAGCCATTATCGCGTGAAAAGGTAACAAACATACAAAAATTTCAAAAAAGCGATTTTCGGTTTCAGGGTGGTTAATTATATATGTTAGGACCAAATATTTTTGGAAAATCGAAAATTACCAGAAAAATATCAGCTACAGATTTATTATTAGTATATATATATATATATATATATATATATATATATAACAATGTAAACATATTTTAAATTCCTAGTCAGTTTATTATAGGGCCTACAGTATATACTATTACAGTTAATTTTATTAAAAGTTTGTATTCATTATTTTTTTTAAAGTTCTACTTACTACAATAAAAACTAGCAGTGCGAATAATTCAAAATATTAATTTCGGTTTTAATTGCATAGCTCCAGAAAGCAGGAAATTAGTTGACAAAAAAGTGAATACTGGATCATTATTTAATTGGTTTACGTAATGCTAATACAGTACGATTATTTAGTCCTGACAGTCGCCGGCAATGTGCGCCTGGGTCAGGCGAGTCCATTTAGTTACGCCAAGGGGTGTTGCGGTTAGTCACTCCCTTGCCTTCGGAGCGATCGGTTGTCATGCGTGCGGTAGAGCGGTATGTTTCTAGTACAGTTAAGCTGTACTGCATTCCTTTACCGACCGCTCGCCCTTATCTCTACTCCGGAACTCTCCCCACTAATCCTATTACAGTACTTCTCCTCTTTCGTGTCGCCGAGCTGTTAGGACTAAATAATCGGTCTGTTATAGGAAGCGGCGGATCTTGTGGCAGAAGAGTGAAAGCTGTAGCGTAAAATTCATTACCGATAAAATTGAAGAAATTTTTTTTTGTCAGAGTGGAGTCAATTTTATTATTAAGAATTGTATTTGGATTTATGTATAATTAATTAAATAAGTAGTAATTATGAACTATGTATAGGAGAATATACGTAATATGGATTATTTAGACAACGTGTTGTCTCTGTTACTGAAGCCTAAATACTAAGAAATTAATTTCTCCTCAATTTCGATCGCTGGTATCATAAATGATTTTTTTTAGTTTACTAAAATTACGTTTTTCAATTTTGAAATTTATTACGGTACTAATTATGAAGGGACAGTACTTTTATTCTGTATATGAACCGATTTTTTTTTTAAAGGACGTAAGTCAGGAAAAGTAAATTTATGGGAAATTGAAAAAGAAACTCTGTTAGAGGTAAACTAATTGGAAATATATAATTCCGGGGGCAAATCGCAATATAGCGAACGTAGAAGCTCCGCCCACGACCCCTTCCACTTTTCCCCTACTAGCTCATCAGACACTCTACGTGATAGGCGAGTGTTGTGTGGAATGCACATTTCATGTGGCTGGGGATAACTTCCCCTACTGGCGTTCGCTATATTGCGATTTATCCAATTCCGGTCATGTGGGCTGATAGTCTAGGTTACAATTGTTGATTTTTAAAGTAATTATAAGGTTAATTGAGGTTTTATTGAGATTTGAAATATGAAAAAAGCCGTCCTTAAAAAAAAAACAATTTTGTAACAAGTAAAATCAAATAGACCTAAGATGCAGATATTTTCGTTCTAGTCTTGAATTATTTTACTGGAAATCATACACAATCAACAAACAGAATGTATAATAGGCCTAATTATAAATTTAAAAAATAGGAAAATATCATGAATGATGAAGAGAAATCAGCATTTCACTTGGAATGTACTCTTTTTCAGTCACCGTACGTTGTATTTTTGTCTGTAGTTCAGCTGAAAAGTTTTTCATATTATGCATGTTTATTACAAACCCCTTGCAATTTCAGGTTTTCTTTTGTTGGGATTTGCCTCAACTTATTTTTATAAACCTGTGTCTTTTTTTTTCTCGCTATTATTTATACTCATTTTAAAATCTTTGGTCATATAGCGAGTTCATTTTTGGTTGAAATCCGAAGGCCTGTGTACTATTGTTGAGACTGGTTCTATTGTTGTGAACTAAATGGCGACTGTATATGTATTACTGATTTGTTATGAATATGATTTCGGTGATGAATGAGGCCGGTGATATTCAGGGATGTTGTGGCCCGAATTTCCTGGCATTTGCCTTATGGTTGAGGGAAAACCCTGAAAAATCCCAACCAGGAAATTCAACCCGACCGGGAATCGAACCCGGGTTCTCTGCGTAAGAAACCAGCATTCTGACCCCTACACCACAGAGGTGGTCCCTGTGTCTTCTAGCTAGTATATCTTTCTTTTACTGTCACTTATGACATCTATCTAGACAGATACTGAGTGACCTGCAACTGTTTTGAATTGTTTGGAATATGAAAAAGCATGTCTGCTCTGCATTCACCTAGACTATGTGAGTTTGTTATCTTGTCTAGTACGAGTCACGTAACCTTCAGATCGCTGATTTAAAGAGACAGAGGTCTTTACCGCCACATGGCTTATATGTTCCCCATATCCCTCAGCTCACCTTGAGTATTGTAGGAAATGATTAAAATGTATTTAAAGCCATAGGACAAATCATGTGAAGGTAAAATGAAACTTTATCACATATCAGAGCGAACAAAAATATGTACAATTCAAATTAGATACTAAAAAAGTCTTCTTCTGCTTCTTCCTCGTGTTTTAGGATAAATCCTGTATTTTCTAACTTTTCTGTCTTAATCCGACGTTGGTGTCCAACTTTCCTTCCACCGTTTAGGGGGTCGTCCCAAAGGTCTTGGGGCGTCCAACTTTCCTTTCATTGCGATTTTCGGGAGTCGGTCTTCCGTCATCCTTAATACATGGTCCCGCCATCCTTTTCTTCTAGTCTTGATCCATTTTGTCACGTCCTGCACTCCACATTTTTCCCTAATCTCATTATTCGTCTGCCTGTCATATAACGTAACGCCAGCTATACTTCGTAATGCCCTAATTTCTGTTGTAGTCATCATTTTTGCAGTTTTTTTTTTGTTTTTGCTCTAGTGTCAGTTGCATATGTTAATACTGGCCTTATACACGTTTTATATATTCTAATCTTGCTTTCTATGTTCATGTATTTATTTTTCCAAATTACATCTCTTAGATATCCTGATAATATGAATAATTTCGAGGGAAAAATTGTTCCGGGGCCGGGTATCGAACCCGGGACCTTTGGTTAAACGTACCAACGCTCTCCCAACTGAGCTACCCGGGAACTCTACCCGACACCGATCCAATTTTTCCCTCTATATCCACATACCTCAAAGTGGGCTGACAACCGTCAAGCAACCAACATTGAGTGCACACTAACTTTGTGTGACTTAAATTGTGGTTTTCTGTTACGTACAGTGATGTGTATTACGCAAATCAAGCTTTCAGGTATAACTCCCTGTAAAGTTAATTTGAATAATTTCGAGGGAAAAATTGTTCCGGGGCCGGGTATCGAACCCGGGACCTTTGGTTAAACGTACCAACGCTCTCCCAACTGAGCTACCCGGGAACTCTACCCGACACCACAATTTAAGTCACACAGAGTTAGTGTGCACTCAATGTTGGTTGCTTGACGGTTGTCAGCCCACTTTGAGGTCTGTGGATATAGAGAGAAAAATTGGATCGGTGTCGGGTAGAGTTCCTGGGTAGCTCAGTTGGGAGAGCGTTGGTACGTTTAACCAAAGGTCCCGGGTTCGATACCCGGCCCCGGAACAATTTTTCCCTCGAAATTATTCAAATTAGCTTTACAGGGAGTTATACCTGAAAGCTTGATTTGCATCCTGATATTTTGTTTGCTTTTGTATACTGTTCTCTTACTTCTTCCTCAAAAATTTTATTGCTTGTTATTTTTGTTCCTAAGTAACTGAAACTCATTATTTGTTCTATGGGTTTATCGTATATTGCAAGTTTACATCTGAGTGGCTGCCTTGAGATAGTCCGTGATTTTGTTTTATTTTCTGATATCACCATGTTAAATCTTTCTGCTGTTATTTGAAATTTATATAGCAATGTCTGTAGGTTATCTTCGTTATCTGCTAAAAGGATCACATCATCAGCAAAGCATATAATTTTAATGTCCTTATTCCCCAATCTGTAACCCCAAGTTCCTACTTTAGTTTCCTTTATTATTTCGTCCGTGATCACACTGAACAGATTAGGGCTAAGGCTGTCACCCTGTCTTACTCTTGTTGCTATAGGAACCTTATCAGTTAGGTGGTCATCTACCTTTATTCTTGTGTAGTTATTAACATTAAGATCTTTTATGAGTTTTATAATGTTATATTTGGTTCTTTTTTTCTTTAGTATTTCCATAACATCTTTTATTTTAATTCTATCAAAAGCCTTTGTTAAATCTATAAAACATAGATAACCCGGCTTGTTCAATTCGACAGCTTTCTCAGCTATCTGTCTCAATGTGAATATTGCATTATCATATATCTATTCTGCCAGAATTCTTGTTGTTCTTCAGGTATTCCTAGTTGGGTTATTTCTTTAGTTATTATTTTTGTTAATAATTTTTGGATTAAAGCTAAAGCAAGGAGATGCACTATCACCTCTACTTTTTAACTTTGCTCTAGAGTATGCCATTAGGAAAGTCCAGGATAACAGAGAGGGTTTGGAATTGAACGGGTTACATCAGCTGCTTGTCTATGGGGATGACGTGAATATGTTAGGAGAAAATTCACAAACGATTATGGAAAACACGAGGGTTTTACTTGAAGCAAGTAAAGAAATAGGTTTGGAAGTAAATCCTGAAAAGACAAAGTATATGATTATGTCTCGTGACGGAAATTTGTGCGAAATGGCAATATAAAAATTGGAAATTTATCTTTCGAAGAGGTGGAGAAGTTCAAATATCTTGGAGCAACAGTAACAAATATAAATGACACTCGGGAGGAAATTAAACACAGAATAAATATGGGAAATGCCTGTTATTATTTCGGTTGAGAAGCTTTTATCATCCAGTCTGCTGTCAAAAAATCTGAAAGTTAGAATTTATAAAACAATTATATTACCGGTCGTTCTTTATGGTTGTGAAACTTGGACTCTCACGTTGAAAGAGGAACATAGGTTACGGGTGTTTGAGAATAAGGTTCTCAGGAAAATATTTGGCGTTAAGAGGGATGAAGTTATAGGAGAATGGAGAAAGTTACACAACACAGAACTGCACGCACTGTATTCTTCACCTGACATAATTAGTAACGTTAAATCCAGACGTTTGAGATGGGTAGGGCATGTAGCACGTATGGGCGAATCCAGAAATGCATATAGAGTGTTAGTTGGGAGGGCGGAGGGAAAAAGATCATTAGGGAGGCCGAGACATAGATGGGAAGATAATATAAAAATGGATTTGAGGGAGATGGGATATGATGATAGAGAATGGATTAATCTTGCTCAGGATAGGGACCGATGGCGGGCTTATGTGAGGGCGGCAATGAACCTCCGGGTTCCTTAAAAGCCAGTAAGAAAGTAAGTAAATAAGAGAGTGAGTAATAAGTAAGTAATTTTTGGATAGAATTCAATAGACAGATACCTCTGTAATTCTCTGGATCTGTTTTTACTACCTTCTTAATAGATATTGGTATCGTTATGGCTTTCTCTCCATTGTTCTGGTATTTTCATACCTAAATGTATTCTCCTGAATAATTGGAAAATGTCTTCAGTTAATTTGCCTCCCCCGTATTTAATCATTTCATTGTCTATTCCTGTTGCTTTCCTGTTTTTTAGTTTTGTAATTGCATCTTGAATGACTTCAATAGGTATTACTGGAATTTCCTCTTTTGTACCTACCATTGGTTCATTGTCCAAATCATTATCTTTGTTATCATATAATTTCCTAATGTATGTTGTCCACTGCTTAAAAAGCCAATTACATAGAAATTAAAAACGTACAAATAAGAATTAATTTAAATGTAATTTTGCAAGGGCATGATTACGTACGAGGCAATACTACGTATAACTGGGTTAAGTATAGCCCAGATTGTGCCGTATTTCTTTTTATTTTCGTCTTCACACTTCCCGCATTTAAATTTAACAAGACAGAGCTTTCTCGTTAAGTACTACTTCATAATCGCTTCCTCATTCCATTAGGCTTAGTCTCGATACAAGAAAACATTTTATTGATTATCCAAATCATTCACACATCAGTATGACGCCAATGAATGGGATGTTTTAAATAATTAATTATTAATAATGCCATTACAGAGAATTGGATTCATTTGAAAATTAAAACCACAGTTAAGTAACCCTATTTATAAAATTGTGTTAAATTAATCATTTCTGTTTGTGAACAAATAATAAATTTTTATTAAACTAGAATTAAGTTTAATATTTCGATGAGCTTTTATATAAAAAAAAAAAGTTTCTTGTGAATCTTTTCCAAGTCCATATGATACAGAAATCAGAGATCTATAGGAACTGTTTAACACAGACCGCTCCCATGTATGGAGATAAAAATCACTGAAATAAAGAGCATCAAAATACTGTGTATTATTAATTTATTAATTAACTAGCCGTACCCGTGCGCTCCGCTGCACTCGTTAGAAATATATATAAAGTAATTATATAATTAAAATAGGATATTTGATCCAGGGAACATTCGTGTTTGATAGAAGGATAAATCGTTTATTATATTACTTAATTTAAATTGAATTAAAAAATTAAAATGCGATCATTTTGATCCAGAGACCACTCATTTGGTCATAAAAATTAGTTTAGGAAATACAGGAAACGAATATACAGAATAGCCTATCAAGTTTTCTGTGCATAAGAATCTATTTTAATCTTACCTGTCCTCGATTCACTCAGAAGTTACTGTGATAACATTATAGCATTATGTCCATCCAGAGAAACTACACTTTCCAATGGTGAAATAATAATTAATTATACAAATCGGTTAATTTAGCTTCCGATATTACTTCATAGAAACGCAGAAACATTATCTGTAGGCTATCTTTCATAGCTTTCGATTGTTGCTGTCCAAGGCCCCTTATAGACGAAGTCATTTGTTTTTTAATTCATTACACGGCCTTAGATGGCAGTTATTTAAATTTTAAACTCATTTATCTCATTAAATATCAGTCCTATCAAAATTTTTCAAGGAATAAAACGTATCGCAAATTATATTTAAAGAAACGTCTGTTATGTAACATTTTTCACAAAAATCAATAATAAGCGAGATATTTCGATTTATGTAATTCAGGCCCCCCTATAACCCCCCTTTTAAATAATGTATTTTGAATGCCATATAGCCTAAAATCTAAGTTACAACGAACTTAATTTATATTCTAATTTTCATCGACATCCGTTCAGCCATTATCGCGTGAAAAGGTAACAAACATATAGACAGACAGACAGAACGACAAGAATTTCAAAAAAGCGATTTTCGGTTTCAGGGTGGTTAATTATATATGTTAGGACCAATTATTTTTGGAAAATCGAAAATTACCAGAAAAATTTCGGCTACAGATTTATTATTAGTATAGATATATCATCGTTATAGTTGAAATTTTCTACATAAATGGACGATATCCTGGGTGACTGGGTAGTTTATTTTAGGAAATGCTGCGATTCACACAACTTCTTAAAATGTATAAAAACATGGTCTTGTCAACATAATAAGTATAATTTGCGCATTCCATTTAATCAATGTTGTACGTAGTAGAAGCATAACTTGGGTCATGAACAAATAAATGAATCTCTTAAACTAAACAATTGATTGCGGGTGAGATCGACGAAACTTCCATAGATGTCATTGTAACTTTTGTTACACTTTTTCTTAAGTGGAACGTAGAAAAATGATGCACGTTAAAAATGGTAATATATTCACATGATGCAGGGACTGAATTATTACGGAACCCACAAAACGTATAGTGCCAAAGTAGGCCTATGTGTCATCTTTCTGTTACACTTTCTTATATTTGTATTTGGTCCATGGCTCGAAATGGATGTTCTCATGAACCGAAACGCTCTGTATTTTCTTGGACACAGTGGTGTTGATGTTGACAATGGAATTAATGACCAGTGAGATGACGCCGCGTATTACCAAACTAAATATATATGAGATTATCAAGTGCAAAACTTGCCTTATCCAAAATTAAAAGAAAGAAATAAGAGCTACATATGGGATGTTGTACTTCTTGCAGCTCTCTATCTACTGCAAATCTTGTGTAATTCCTCTTCCATAGAGCTCAGAAAACTACTATCAAATACAAAACTGCCCATATTCATAACGGTTATTCCTGTTTCCTGACAAATCACTTTACCTGGATAAGGCGAGCTTTGCATTTGATAGCCCAATAATTAACATTGAAATATTTATATACGGATTTATAAAAATTTCGAATACAAGTCTACCGAAATTTTCATCCCTTTATCATATTTACATAGACGGAAACCACGAACAGTATTCACTTCATTCAGCCGAAAACAATATATAGCTAATGAAATGCACATTTCTTTAATAATAATAATAATAATAATAATAATAATAATAATAATAATAATAATAATAATAATAATAATAATAATAATAATAATAATAATAATACTTAAACGCGAATGTTATTACTAGAGAAAGAAAACAATTTCCGGTCCTACACTTGTGACTGGAACATTTGTTTCGCAAAGTCTTTGAAATGGATACTCAGGTTGTACAGAGACATCATTTTATTTTTTACTAACATTTTTAATATTAACTTGGCTATACCTCTGGATCAACGCCGTTTGCTACCCCCTTCCATGACTGGAGTTCGATGATACTGGCGTAATATGCAAACAAATCACTTTACTAGGTATAGGAGGGAAGAAAAGTAGTTCATCCATTTATGTAAACTAGGAAATATCGCGCTTTCATTAGGCTTTTGTTTAATCAAAATACAGTACAGTATGAACAATGAGTGTTTTACTCACGAACTGAGCTGTCCATGTGGACGTATTCATTATGCAGTGTATATTATACTATCTACAGCACATTAGCGTATACTGTAGAGAATGAAGTTAAATTGAAAAATAATCATAAAATGGACATTTAAACACATTTTTGAAAATGGTGGCCGTTCATTTCGATACAGGCTTCAGTTCTAATGTGCAAATTATCGCACTATAGACTATTGTACCTAATCCCAATTACCAGTTTCGTTCTTCGTACTAGTAACTCATGTTGAAATAATTCTGTACCTACTCTATAAAAGAGTACCTTACGTACTGTAAATTCAATCTTCACTTCTGCCCGATCCGGAACGATAAAATTACTCAGACATGCTATCTACTGTCCGTCCAAGTGGTTATGTCGTAGGGTTGTAGAAAGGGAGGAAATCACGTGACAGTTAATTACTTAACGAGGCCCTTTTATTTAAGTTATTTTAAATAATTTCATGGGTATAATATTACGTAGACGTCCAATTCCTAACAGAAATTAATGGTCTCAGAAAAAGGTTAGGACAGCCCAGCCACTAGCTGGCGAATAAACGCTGGTGGGGGATACGACGTAGGCAAATGGACGACAGTACCTGTGCGAAAATGATTCAATATTGAAAGGTCTTCCGTCACTGGAAAACGCGAACATATTTTTGGAACGTAATGTTCACTATGGCCGTAAGGCTACTATGACTGTATATGCGGTCTTGGATCTGTTTGGAGGAAGATTGAACTTCATTAGTAGAAGGGGTGGGAGTGAAGTACATTAAAAAACTCAGGTATAATAAAAATTGAAGTAAAAATAAAATGATGTCCCTGTAAAAAAAAAAGGTAAAGGTATCCCCGTAACATGCCATGAAGGCACTTGGGGGGCATAGAGGTAGAGCCCCATGCTTTCCATGACCTCGGCACTAGAATGAGGTGGTGTGGTCGGCACCACGCTCTGACCGCCTTTTACCCCCGGGAAAGACCCGGTACTCAATTTTATAGAAGGCTGAGTGAACCTTGGGGCCGTTCTGAAAGTTTGGCAACGAGAAAAAATCCTGTCACCACCTGGGATCGAACCCTGGACCTTCCAGTCCGTAGCCAATGATGTCCCTGTAGTTTCAACAATAAGAAGTTCGACTCTCTGCCTAGCAGTGGCCTATGACATGTGATCACTAGCTCGATATGGAGCGATAAAGTGTTGCTAAATATCGATTTTTTTTTAATTTCATTAACGCCGCGCTATTGTTCAGAATCACAACGATACCCAATGCAGAATTAAACATATGAAATGCATGCTGCAAGAGTGTTATAAATTATCGAGAGCTTATAGAAGTGATATAATACAATAAAATAGTCCATACAGTGCCTTTGTCATTATTACTAACAATTCAAGGGGACTGGGTAGGCTCAGCGTATGGCTGTTGTGTATGAGAGAAGAAATTTTGCCATTTATTCTTCAACTTTTGAATCTATCAATTTATTTTTACAGCATACACACAATATTTGCAGGTAAACTTTGGTTTTTAGATTATGTTTCTAAATGATATACTTGATATTATAAAAATTGTTAAACCTGAAAAATATTAATTAAATTTAAGTTAAAAATATACACATTTTACGAACATTATTCTCGGAAACCCTTTGCATTACAGGCTCCTAAAAATTCACGTATAATTCTAATGCAGTTGACTGTATTTTACACAATTTTTCTTACATTATATTTATTAGTTCAATAGAAAAAAAATATTTTCCGTCCTGAAAAAGATTATTGAAAAATTTTCATATATTTTTTTTCATACTTTTCTGGCTGTAAAATTCATAATAATTTTGATAAGCATGTGAAAGTGGTCATGCTTTTTCACTACCATATGAAATAGAAATAGGAATATGCAGTAGTTCTAGCCCCAGTAGTTTCTGAGAAAAATATTCCCAAAATACTCATGTTTTTAACTTAAATTTAATTAATACTAATCAGGTTTAATTTTTTTTATAAAATTGCGTGAGGTAGAAAAATAATCTAAAAACCTAAATATATCTGAAAATATTGTGTGCTTATTTACTTATAAATGGCTTTTAAGGAACCCGGAGGTTCATTGCCGCCCTCAATAAGCCCGCCGTCGGTTCCTATCCTGTGCAAGATTAATCCACTCTCTATCATCATATCCCACCTCCCTCAAATTCATTTTAATATTATCCTCCCATCTATGTCTCGACCTCTCCAAAGGTCTTTTTCCCTCCTGTCTCCCAACTAACACTCTATATGCATTTCTGAATTTGCCCATACTTACTACATGCCCTACCCATCTCAAACGTCTGGATTTAATGTGTGTATGTTGTAAAAATTGTAAATTGATAGATCTAAAAGCTGAAGAATAATATCAAAATTTCTTAACTCATTTAATTTATACACAAAAGCCATGCGCTCAGAGTACCCAGTACCCTTAATTGAAAAATAGATTAAAGTACTATATCTTAATGCAAAATTGAAACGAACCGAATCGGACAATAATTATTTTTTACGAGACGGAACGGAAAGGTTCGTGAAATTCATGAACCGGTCTGCTCCGGTCCATTTCGAAACCTGTTTTGATCGAATTTCCGATTTATTCAACACAGAATTGAGCTTGATTACCTTATACAGCGCGTGAACACAACTGTCACTGGAAGGACCATCAAGAGGTTGGGTAGTTATATGATGACCTTTCACCAAGGCGAAGGAAGAGCCTTTAACATATGAAGAGTTCGCGGGAAAACGATGAATGTCATAGTTTTGTTAAGGTTGATGTCATTATCTAATTCAATGGATCACTGCGAAATTTAATGTTGTTCTTAAGAAAAATGGTACTTACTTACAAATGGCTTTTAAGGAACAAGAACGTTCATTGCCGCCCACACATAAGCCCGCCATCGATCCCTATCCTATTGCAAGATTAATCCAGTCTCTACCATCATATCCTACCTCCCTCAAATCCATTTTAATACTATCCTCCCATCTACGTCTCGGCCTCCCCAAAGGTCTTTTTCCCTCCAATCTCCCAACTAACACTCTATATGCATTTATGAATTCGCCCATACGTGCTACATGCCCTGCCCATCTCAAACGTCTGGATTTAATGTTCCTAATTATGTCAGGTGAAGAATACAATGCGTGCAGTTCTGCGTTGTGTAACTTTCTCCATTCTCCTGTAACTTCATCCCGCTTAGCCCCAAATATTTTCCTAAGCACCTTATTCTCAAACACCCTTAACCTATGTTCCTATCTCAGAGTGAGAGTCCAAGTTTCACAACCATACAGAACAACCGGTAATATAACTTTTTTATAAATTCTAACTTTCAGATTTTTGACAGCAGACTAGATGATAAAAGCTTCTCAACCGAATAATAACAGGCATTTCCCATATTTATTCTGCGTTTAATTTCCTCCCGAGTGTCATTTATATTTGTTACTGTTGCTCCAAGATATTTGAATTTTTCCACCCCTTCGAAGGATAAATCTCCAATTTTTATATTTCCATTTCGTAGAATATTCTGGTCACGAGACATAATCATATACTTTGTCTTTTCGGGATTTACTTCCAAACCGATCGCTTTACTTGCTTCAAGTAAAATTTCCGTGTTTTCCCTAATCGTTTGTGGATTTTCTCCTAACATATTCACGTCATCCGCATAGACAAGAAGCTGATATAACCCGTTCAATTCCAAACCCTGCCTGTTATCCTGAGCTTTCCTAATGGCATATTCTAAAGCGGAAAATGGTAAAAAGGAGAATTATCACCACGAATACAGTAAACCTTTCCTCTATTTTCTATAGAAACAGCACTACATCTTGCAGTTATAGACTCAACTAGATCATTATCTAATCCTTAACAGAAATGTGACATTCATAGTTTTTCCCGCGAACTCTTCATATTTTTAAGGCCAGCACTCAGGTTATTGCTAGCTATTACAGTGGATGATTGCTCCTGATATTAATCTCTCATCGGTATTAAAGTTTAAAGTTGCCATTCATTTGAACTTCACAGATTTCCGGATGACCACGGGGTCGATTCCAATATCACGCATCACTGCACCGCACTTACCAAGAGCCTCATGATTCCCTCGGAGCTGTTATCCCTCTCGGAGTAACTTCCTCTTCCTCACAAGACACAACTGAGGGGCCGCCTGCAACCTGTCACGGTTTTATAGTCTCCACACAGTCACACACAACTAGTTTGTGATGCAGCTTTTTTTGTTTTCTTTGAAGAGCAGTATGGTCATGACATGCTCATCCTTATGTCCGATATGCCTCCGCTTTCTATTCGGAACGCTGTATAATTTAGCTCGTTAAGAGGTTGTTTTTTATTCCCACCTCTCTGACAGATGGTGGATAACGTATTGCAAGAAAGACACATCAACCCAGTCGGCGCTATTCATTTCTAAGCTCATTTAAGGAGAACGAAGCAATCAAATTTATGTGGGAATATTTCAAGCACTCGATATGATATTTACGTGTTGTGCAAAATAGATATAAAGTGTTACAAAACTTACTGCTTCATAGGCGATGTTAATATAGTTTTAACCTTGCATGTCCTTCGCTATATGGAGAGAAATGTAGAACATTATACGCTTTATGTTCTATAACTAATAATGCCACTCATCCTAGATGTTTCAAAATCTCGTATTTCATCCGACGTAAGAAGTTTTTAGTAACAAAAGAGAATGGAATATGCTCGTTTAGACATGTATACCAGAATCTGAACTCGGCAAGAGAGTAATGAACGAATACTAAAGATTCAAACTTTTATTAGGAGAAGAATAAAGGGAAAGAAAACATATAAGGCAGACAGAAGGAAGGAGAAGATGAAAATATAGGGGATTAAGCTGCAGATAGAAGGTCTGAAATGAGGAAAGGCAAGCAAATGAGAAGGCAGTGAAGATAGTGTTCAAGAAAGATTAGAGCGAGGTCAGAAGGAGCAAGAGGAGGATGGAGGAAAATTAATAAACACAAGAATTAACATAATTATTAAGTTATATTTTCGAAACCACTTCTTTCTGTAGAGATAACTTAAAAATAATTGAATTAAATCATAGTTACTGTTAAATAATAATAATAATAATAATAATAATAATAATAATAATAATAATAATAATAATAATAATAATCTATACTAATAATAAATCTGTAGCCGAAATTTTTCCGGTAATTTTCGATTTTCCAAAAATAATTGGTCCTAACATATATAATTAAACACCCTGAAATCGAAAATCGCTTTTTTGAAGTTTTTGTTTGTATGTCTGTCTGTCTGTCTGTCTGTTTGGATGTTTGTTACTCTTTTCACGCGGTAATGGCTGAACGGATTTCGATGAAAATTGGAATATAAATTAAGTTCGTTGTAACTTAGATTTTAAGCTATATGGCATTCAAAATATATTATTTAAAAGGGGGGTTATAAGGGGGCCTGAATTAAATAAATCGAAATATCTCGCTTATTATTGACTTTTGTGAAAAATGTTACATAACAAAAGTTTCTTTAAGAATAATTTTCGATAAGTTTTATTCCTTGAAAAATTTTGATAGGACTGATATTTAATGAGATAAATGAGTTTTAAAATTAAAATAACTGCCATCTAAGGCCGTGTAATGAATTAAAAAATAAATGACTTCGTCTATAACGGGCCTTGGACAGCAACAATCGAAAGCTATGAAAGATAGCCTACAGAGAATGTTTCTGTGTTTGTATGAAGTAATATCGGAAGCTAAATTAACCGATTTGTATAATTAATTATTATTTCACCATTGGAAAGCGTAGTTTCTCTAGGTAGATATAATGTTATAATGTTATTACAGTAACTTCTGATATAATATAATATAATATAATATAATATGTAATATTATATAATATAATTTAAGTTATTTGAAGGGTTCGGAACCATAGTGGGCCAAGCGCCATTTACTGAATACGTAGAAAACAAGGGTTAAATTAAGTTATTACCATAATTCAATGGAAACCTATAACAAGTAAAATAAAATATACACATTAAATCTAAATGATGTCAATGTTCATTAAACTATGGTTGCATGTAATAAAAATTAAGAAACATGTTAAAGGAATTGTCATTGCACCAAATGAGTGTCTCTGGACCAAAATGATCGCATTTTAATTATTTGGATGCAATTTAAATTAAGTAACATATTAAACGATTTATCCTCCTATCAAACAGGAATGTTCCCTGGATCAAATGTCCTATTTTAATTATGTAATTACTTTATATTTATTTCTAGCAGGTGCAGCGGAGCGCACGGGTACGGCTAGTAATAGTAATAATATAATAATAATAATAATAATAATAATAATATAATAATAATAATCTATGTTTAATCTTTCGTACACTACTTTTAACACTTGAATATAAATAATTGATTAAATGGCGATCTTACTCGTGTTAATTGTGTAAGCTTGTGCGGCTTACAGCTGTTTCGGTGCTTCTTCACACCATCCTCAGAGCCTACTAGATCTCGGCGTCATCTCGAACTTCGCTGCCTGTTGTGTGGGTCCGTTCGATTGGTGAAAAGTGTTGAAATGTGGTGTCAAACAGTGTGTGTGTTCTGAAATTGATCTGTGTGTTGAGAATTTGATCAGGGTGTGTTTTAGTGTGTATGTATATTTCATATTGTTCTAATGTGTTGAGTTTTTGTTTCTTGGGTTGTAAGTGTAGGATTTCCATGTCTGTATTTGTGTTATTGTATGTGTGGTTAGCATTACTTATGTGTTCGGCATGTGTCCTCTGGTTATTGCGTTAATGTGTTCTTTGTATCGAGTTTGGAATGATCTGCCTGTCTGTCCAATGTAGTAACAGTCGCAACTATTGCATGTAAGTTTGTATACGCCTGTGTGTTTGTATTTATTTGTTTGTGTTGTTTGTGTGTTCAGATGTCTTTGTAGTGTATTTTCTGTTCTGTATGCTATGTTGTATTTCTGTTTTCTGAATGAGGTTGCGATCTTGTGTGTGTTTTTGTTTTCGTATGTTAGTGTGATGTATTTCTTGTGTTCTTGTGTTTGTGTTGTGTTTTTGTGTTTGTTGAGTTTTTGTTTTGTCTTCCTTATGATGTTGTCTATTATGTTTGGGTTGTAACCGTTTTCTTGTGCTATGTATTTGATTGTGTTCACTTCTTCATTGTAGTGTTGTTGGCTCATGGGTATGTTGAGTAATCTGTATACCATTATCCTGAATGCAGCATGTTTGTGTTGTATGGGGTGGTTAGATGTGTTGTGTATGTGTGTGGTGGTGGTTGGTTTTCTGTATATTTTGAAGGTATCTTTGTTGTCAACTTTTGTTATGGTGATGTCTAGGAAATTTATGGAGTTATAATAATAATAATAATAATAATAATAATAATAATAATAATAATAATAATAATATTTATTAATACTATACACTTGAGCTACATTAGGCATTGCAGCCCGAAAGAGCAGAAGCTCGTGCTCGGGCGCAGTTCAGATCAGTTATACAAAATATATCACAAAATTACGAGAGTTCATTGAGCACAATCACATTAATAAATGGTAAAATACATACAGCATGTAATAACAGGGTCTATATACAAATAGAAAATACAGAAGTACATGAATATTAGAGTAACAATTTTAACTCAATTAGCTTAAACAATTAAATAATTAATCTGATTTGTTTCTTAAATCTATGTGTGTTAAGTGTACTTAGCTCAGGGTAAGCTCTAATTAATGTATTATATATTTTGGGTCCAAAATTTCTGCTGTGTTTTAATCCAGCAGTTGTGTGGCATTTGGGAGTATTTAGAAAGAAACTGTAGTTTTGTCTCGTCTGGTATTCATGAGGATCATATTTAAATTTATTGTGGTTTTTATGGAAGTAAATCAGCAATTTTTGTTTATAAATTTGTTCTAGATTTGATACGCCAAATTCCTGAAAAATTAATTTTGTTGGGTAATCAAAAGGTTTATATAGACAAATTTTGATAATTCTTTTTTGGAGCAGATTTAAAGGACGGAGAGTCGATTTTGCCATTCCTCCCCAACCTAAAACACTATACTGAATTATTGATTGAAACAGAGCTAAGTACACAGTACGCAGAACATAAACAGGTAAATAAGAGCGTAGAATGGAAAATTTGTGGATTGTTTTACGCAATCTGTTACACAGAAAGGAGATATGCTTGTCCCATTTTAAATGTTGGTCAATAATAATGCCTAAATATTTAACTTGTGAGGATATACTCAAAGCGTTACATGAGCAAGTAGGTAGGTTACAATCATGTATTGTTATACTTATATTATTATTAATTTCTAGTTGCTCAAGGCCATGTGATGTTAATGAAAATGGTATTAATTTTGTTTTAGAAACGTTCAAAGAAAGTAAGTGAGCATCCAGCCATTCTTTAATAATATTAATACCACTGTTAGAATTTTGATAAGTTTCATTCCAACTCCAACCGCTAAATATAACCACAGTATCATCAGCATAAGAATACAGAGTACCAGAATATTTCTCAATGTCAATTTTAAGTAAATCGTTGATATATATTAAAAACAAAACAGGACCTAAAATCGTCCCCTGAGGTACACCTATATCAATGTTACGTGATTTACTAAGGTGATCATTTATTTTAGTTGCTTGAGTTCTGTTACTTAAGTAAGATTTAAATAATTTTAAAGCAATTCCATTAATTCCTAATCTATCCATTTTATTCAAAAGTATACTGTGATTGACCGTATCGAAAGCTTTTTGTAAGTCTAGCAAAATTCCTAGACATTTATTTCCTACATCTAATTCTTGAATTATTTTTGAGGTAACTGCCATAATAGCATCATCAGTGCACAAATTTTTTCTGAAACCAAATTGATTATCATTTAGTAGTTTATTTTTTTCTAAAAATGTTATTAACCGTGTTTTTATACATTTTTCAAATACCTTAGAGAGACTGGGTAATAGTGAAATGGGTCTGTAATTATTAAGATTACTTTTGTCACCAGACTTGTGAATTGGTATCACCACAGCATGTTTTAGGGCTGAGGGAAATACACCTTGAGATATGCACAAATTAAATATAAAGGCAAGTGGTTTAGAAATAGCTTCGATAATAAGTTTCAGGGTATTTGTTGTAATACCATCAATACCAGGAGCCACATTATTTTTTAAACTGTTTACAATATTAATGATTTCACATTCGTTTACAGGAAACATAAACATAGATGATATACTTTTATTATAAAGCTTATATTGTTTTCGAGTTTCAGTGTGTATTGGTGTTTAGAGTGTAATTTGTTTATGTATTGGTGTAGTGTGTGCATTTGTCGTTTGTTTCCTTTGTATAGTATGAGAATGTCGTCTACGTATCTGTGCCAGTATATTATGTTGTCTGCATATTTGTTGTGTTCATTGTTGAGTATGTATGTTTGTGAAGTAGCACCGAAACAGCTGTAAACCGCACATGCTTATACAATTAACACGAGTAAGATCGCCATTTAATCAATTAATAATAATAATAATAATAATAATAATAATAATAATATTAATAATAATACATCATCATCTACAACAGGGGTCGGCAAGCTTCCTGTAAGAGCGGGTCACAATTATCTCAAGTGAAGAAAACCTGGGCCGGACGTGATTTATAGTTAAATTAATTTAATTATATTTTGTTTAGTGACGCTCGCAACTGCAGAGATTATATCAGCGTCGCCGGTGTGCCGGAATTTTGTCCCGCAGGAGTTTTCACATGCCAGTAAATCTACTGGCATGAGCCTGTCGCATAATGCCAGTAAATCTACTGACATGAGTCTGTTGCATTTAAGAACACTTAAATGCCATCGACCTGGGCCGGGATCGAACCCAAAATCTCGGAAAAAACGCCAGCACTATACCGACTGCGCCACCCAGAACTGTCCTTCATTACAGCACTTCAATGATTTTGCTATTTCCAAAGCAATAACATAACTTTCACGGAGTTCCCTTTGATTCATATCTTGTTTCATCATATTTTAGTACCGGAACTGTTATTTGAATTTAGTTTCTTTTTTGTCTTATGTAATTGTTTCTCCCTGTCCAGCCTTACGAAAAGAAAATTCTGTTTATACTTATTTTCTACTGTATACATTTCCGTTTACAGTTATGTTCATGCTTACACATGATTTCGTGATAATCTTATGACGTGTCGAAATGTCGTTAGATGTTGGATTTATAAGTGCCTATTAGAATTTTAGAACACAAGTGGCGTCTACATTGTCACCAAATGCACAACAAACACTGTTCCTCCCATTCTTCCTTAAATACAGCGATAAATGTTTTGAGGAAGAAACAATCTAAATATAATCAGGTAAAACCGCCACTGATAGATACCTGTGTACTGGAGTTGTTGGGGAGTTGGACGGAAGGGGGGGGGTGAAGCAAAGACAGTCTACTGCGCTGCCCCTGCGACGTCACTATTGCTAGGGATCACGATTACATTTTTGCCGATCCCTGCATTAGAGAAAGACTTAAAACATTATCTGTTTTTAAAGACAGTGTTTATAAAAATACTGAATTTAGTGTTGTTAGAACAGAGACGTATACTCTACATAGGCCAGCCGCGGCGAAAATGCGACTCACGAGCACATTGTGGCTCGCAGTGCTTTTCTCTCGCTTCCTACCTACAACCCCCCCCCCTCACTCACTGGAGTCAAACTCCGTTCTATTTGTATTTGTCTCGGATCTGCGAGGGGCGTATCGTCGCAATGTCTCTCTCGAAACCATGTAAATCTATAAAAAACGAAAGTTTCAAGTAGGATGGGAGGATGCATTCTTTTGCTTACAATATGATGAAAATATTAAATGTATGATTTGTTCACAAATATTACTAGGAAAACGGTTGTATAACATAAAACGGCATTATAAGTTACTACATGTTACTGATGAAACATTAAAAGGTTAAGTGTTATTATTATTATTATTATTATTATTATTATTATTATTATTATCATTATCATCTCTGTACGTCGATTCTTTTACAGCAGATGTACGAATAATGCGGTTAGATTTTCAATTTAAACTCGCAGCTTTACAATGTGACGTTAAATGAAAGCTAGATGTAAGGACTTGACAGATATTGAACTTTTCAAATCTTTGAAAAAAATAAATATTTGAAGCTTCGTTCTTTCGCTTGCTCTGTTGAAGCCATGTTCGCTGTAACTTACGTTTGTGAAAAATTATTTTCAACAATGAAAATAGTAAAAACCAAATTTAGATCACGACTGACAGACAAATACCTTCGTGATCAACTACGATTGGCAGTAAGTGACATAATTCCTGATTTTGAAACTTTGTCGCAGAGACATTCTGAAGACAGTTAATTTTAGGTTGTCATAATGTGTCCTATGTTTTCTTGTTCATTTCTTTCTTCGTTACACGTCCTAAACATTAACTTCCCCTTCGGTTGTCCGCCTCCCTCCATAGGTGCTATGCACGTTGCAGCTTACACAGTGGCTCGGCGCACCAGGGCCTTTTCGCCACGGCTGACATAGGCCATATATGGTATCAAGAGAATATCTTCCCCGAAATTCCAACCTTTAATAACGACGATTAATGTAACCAATTACTTAAGATCATTTTAAAATCCTACAAATAGTTTTAAGTTGAATTGCTTGGACAATAGCTTAAATATTGTAATCACCATAATTTATAACGAGCGGTGTAAAATATTTTATCCAGTAAATATACTGTACGGCTTTGTTTAAAGTGGTCTAAGTGTAATAATATTTCTCATTGATACCATTTAGCTCTTCCTCCTTGAAACGATTTCAGAATACCACATAAGTCGTTATGTCGTTATTGCATTATTGAATTATTTATTATTGGTAAATGTAACATTTCAAAATTCCTTTTTTGCGAGATCGTGCGTATTTGCTTGTTTTTCGCACAGAACCAATACGCGGTAAGTGTGAAATACCACATTCAGTATTCCCAACGTAACACACATAACAATTTCCCTCTTCTTACCGCTTAAGCGCGACATTCATTTTACTGCTTTAGGCTTTTAACATATTATTTTTAGAGACGTTTAACATAGTAATAATTATGAATTGGAAACTTACCACTGCAATTTCACCTAAATTGCAATGTTAATTATTGTTTTTAAATATTTACAAAATTTAAGTAAAGTCTACTACTCCACGAAACTTATTGCATTCCTGATACAAGTAACATTAAGGAAGCCGTGAAAAAATCAACAAGATTTCAGATGACAATGTTATTACTGCAATATGTTATATAAATAATATTGTTAAAATATTAAAATGAAAAATAAATCATTACATAACTTTACCGTTTGTTTTAAGTTCGCATTTATAGGCTGGGGGAAAAAAAAGACAGACGTATATCATGGCCTGCTGGAGTATAGTAAACACAGAAAACATTTTATAGCAACAATGTTGAAAGAAAGATATTTTGGTTTTCCGAAGTTGCCGTCATTAAACAGAAACCAACATGGAGATTTCATTGCAACTAATTAGAAATTCGTCTTTCAGATGTAATAAACGATCTTCGCACAAAATAATGCACGATACACGAGCGGCATGTTTGTTTTCATGTTCTCGGAAATTAAAAAAAGCTCAACTACGTTTCGCTTTTTCAATCTTTTCCTCGAACATGAAAACGTCAACATACCGCTCTTGTAACTTATATTACTATTGCGGAACGAAGAGTTACATTTGTTTGGATCAAATTTCTGCACATTTAAAGGACAAAATTGAAATTCTGTCAGTCATTTGTTATCATAATACACTGCTCACTTAAAATGACAGAGCATATTGGGAATTCAATCAATGCCTTTCGCAAAACACGCTATGAAATGTTTCATATAAAACAATTTTTATCTCGAAAAGGAAGCAAAATCGAGAAAAGCTGTATTAAACTTGAAATTAATGATATTACCCCCTGAAATTAATGACAATACTTACGGTTCTTCTCAGCGTTTCTCAAACTATGGTCCGCGGACCACCTGTGGTCCTCGAAGTTTGCCTTTGTGGTCCTTCAAAAAGGACAGAAGAAGAAAAAAAATAAAATTCAAACGAATTGCGTATCACACTATGCTGAAAATCTCAGAGTTTGGAAATGACACATGGCAATCGCCTTTCACTCTTTCCCCCAGTACTGATATTTTATGAAATTTATTACCCTACCTGTGTACTGACTTCCCACTGTACTCTCAACAACAAAAGAGGGATTTAAAGCACTATGAACGTGGCGTTTCTCGCCATCTTTTCCCTGTACATCAGTTGATGACATGTTGCTACTTACATTGGCATATCTTTCAGATGTATTCTCAAAACTAAACGAACTCAATCTCTCTCTACAAGGTAATTTTTTGTTATTATAATACACTGCTCACTTAAAATGACTGAGCATATTGGGAATTCAATCAATGCCTTTCGCAAAACACGTCCCTGAAGAAGATGGCAGAGCTAGCCGTCGAAAGCTTGGAAGCTAATCTCCAACTCACCTGGCTGAGAACCCGAGAAGAGTTATTCTATATCAAACGTCGGGAAAGCCTCAAGTCATACAATTCTTTGACTGTTCTCAATGCGCATGAGAAAATAAAGATGGTCGAGAGAAAACTTGGTTTGCGGGTCAGTTCCGTAAAACAGAGGACTTTTTCACTATTTTCAACCCTAGAGTCTTCTTCGGTCGAAAATGATTTCATTATTGGAAAATAATTATGCAATGACATAAGTTGGCATCTCGAAACTCTGAGGTCACAATTTGAAACTTATTTTCCAAGTAAATATGACAAATTTTCATGGGTTCGTGATCCCTTTCATTGCGATATCTATACTAATAATAAATCTGTAGCCGAAATTTTTCTGGTAATTTTCGATTTTCCAAAAATAATTGGTCCTAACATATATAATTAACCACCCTGAAACCGAAAATCACTTTTTTGAAATTTTTGTTTGTATCTCTGTCTGTCTGTCTGGATGTTTGTTACCTTTTCACGCGATAATGGCTGAACCAATTTACATGAAAATTGGAATATAAATTAAGTTCGTTGTAACTTAGATTTTAGGCTATATGACATTCAAAATACATTATTTAAAAGGGGGGTTATAAGGGGGCCTGAAGTAAATACATCGAAATATCTCGCTTATTATTGATTTTCATGAAAAATGTAATATAATAAAAGTTTCTTTAACAATAATTTCCGATAAGTTTTATTCTACACAAAAGTTTGATAGGACTGATATTTAATGAGATGAATGAGT